>NW_012102576.1:2982738-2987605 GCF_000951045.1 Mandrillus leucophaeus | reverse complement strand
GATGTGAAGAACCTTTAACAACCATCAAAGTATTCAATGCTCATTGCTCTTGACCTAGCAGGGCCACTTCCAGAAATTTTTGCTGTGGAAGGATATGCATAACTTGAGCATAGACACATGAGAATAATATTCTGCAATATTAATCATAATTGTGAAAATATGGAAAACCTAGGCAACCACGTACGCTAAGAAATGCAGTACACGTAGCTTTAAGAAAGAATCAGGCAAACCTGTGTGTTACAGTATCCAAAGCTGGACATGACAAGTTATGAGAAAAGCAGATTTTATAATAAAATGTTTACTCTAAACCATTTCTGTAAAGTAAATAAATAATGTGTGTTGTGATGCATAGGAAAAGTCTGCAAGGCCGCACACCAAAACATGTATAAGAATTGTTTAGGGGGATATGACTCTATGGAATTTTTGTTTCATTTTCTTTATTTCAGAGTAGCTTAAATGTTTTACAGTGAGCATTTATTATTTCCACAGTCAGAAAAACACAAAACAAAACTATTACAGAGTAAAATGTATAAATGATGTAACTTGCAGTAAATACGTAGTTTGTCATTTATAGTGAATATTTAGCTCGTATTTTACATACGTGTTGAAAATCTGGAAAGACAGGCAGTATTTAGGACAGCTTTTTCCCCTACAGTGAGATTTTGGAGAGAGATTTGAATTCTTTTGCCATGGCATTGTGTTAATAAAATATATACATTTTGGGGCCAGGTATGGTGACACACTTGTAATCCCAGCACTTTGGGAGGCCACAGCGGAGGGTTCACTTAAGCCGAGGAGCTCGGGTCGAGCCTGGGGAACATAGTGGGACTCCATCTCTACAAAAACATTTAAAAAATGAGCCAGGCAGAGTAGTCCGCACCAGTGGTCCCAGCTACTCAGGAGACTGAGGTGGGAGGATCACTTGAGTCCAGGAGTGCGGGTGGAGGACGCTGTGGGGGGTCCTCACAGCCTGACTGTGGCTTCACCTGGGTGCGCACTCCCCACGGCGAGCGCTTGTGCTTGACTGAACTAACGCATTCCTCAGAAAACCCGAAAATGTGCACCGTTCAGATGAGAGGGAACAGGCTGCCATCAGGAGCTCTCTTCTTTGCCTCCCTGGTCCGGGGGAGCCCTGCCCTGGGCAGGCAGAAACCAAGCAAGGCTTGGAGGGTAGAAGAGCAACCTCAGGCTGCAAAGAGGGTCCCAGGAAGCGGGCGGGTTAGGGGGCATGCCCTGACCCCTAAATGCACCACGTACAGAGTCCTGGCCTCAGTCCCCATGAGTGCTGCTCCCTCTGTGACCTGGAGACAGCAGGCCCTGCCCTGCAGGTCTCAGGCGTCTACAAGATGGTGCAGCCTCGCCTCCCCCGGGATGCTCGAGACCTTGACACTAGGCCGTCATGAATGCCTTCGCAAGTTCAGTCTTAGCTGCAAAGGAGCACAAGTGCCATCCCTGAGGTGAACATGGCAGGGCCAGGCTTCCCCAGGACCCTCATCTCAGGCACAGGCTTGGAGCCCACACCCCGGCCGCAGCAGACGCCGCATGGCAGAGCCTAAGCAGCAGCAGCCGGGGCCCTTCACGCCTGTGCCCCCGCCCATCACAGTGGCTCAGTGTCTTGTTCTGTGGCAGGTCCTCCTTGCAGGGTGCTGGGAATTTTCCCAATTCTCCTTGGGAGAATGGATGGTCACCCTGGGAGTCACTTCACATTGTGGGGCGGGCGCGGGGAGGCAGCAAAACACAGTAAAATGAGCAGAAAATTCACCCTCCTTGAATCGTTCATAGCCTCCTCTGCAGAGGGGTGAGGAGAGGCTGGACTGACGTCGGGTCGGGGCGAAGGATGCTGTCCTTGTCCACCCCAGGGCCACCTGGGCTCAGAGCCCCACACCCTTCTTGCCCTCCTGGCTGCCAGCCCTGCTGGAGCAGCCCCTCCATCCACCTGTCAGGTGGGACGGAATCACCGGGAGCTCAGGGTCAGAAGACCTGGCTCTGCCCTGTCCGAGGCTCTGCAACTCCAGACAAGTCCCCCCACCCCTCGGGTTCCCATTTTCTTCTCTGTAAAATGGCAGCACAGTTGCAATGCCTCTCGCCAGTTCCACCAGATAGTCCCACCTGGTGAGGTAGCATCAAAGCAACGGCCACGAGCACAGCCACGCTCTGCGCACACCATGGAAGGACCTGGGAGGTCAGGGTGGCTCTGCCTGCATTGCTTCTCGTGGCCAGAACTCCACCTGCCTCCGTGCTCCCACACCTGCCTGGAGGGCCTGGAAGCATCTCTGAATGTCGCATCCTATTCGTAGCTGCTGTGAGCAGCTCAGCTGTGCCGGGTACAGGAGCCCAGTGTGCTCTGAGTCAGTTCCCAGCATGGAGCCGGCCAGCCTGGCACAGAGCCAGCTGCTCTGGGGGCTGTGGGCCACCTGCCGAGAGCTACGGGGCAGCTCGAACAGCTCCTGGTGACTGAAGTCACCCCCTCCGCTAGACTTTGCCTCCCCGACTGCCCCCAGCCTACCCTTTGAAGTGTCATTGTTGCTCCTGGAAGGCAACTTGGGGTCCAGGGTCCCAGGCCTCCAGCCCAGGCTCAGGGGCAAACGCCGCACCAGTGTTCACACGCCCACACTGCTCAGTCCAGTATGTTGCCCTTGGTGTGGACTGGGTAGGTGACATGTGCCGGGTGACAGTCGGACCCTCTGGGGGTCAATAGGGAGTCGATGGCCCCAGGCCACGAGGACACACACCTGCTCCGGGAAACAAATGTAATGCACTCCAAGAGCTGATTGAGCAGGAGCCACCCTCCACGGACGCCGCCCAACGTGTCCTCCCTGAATGCTCCTGCGACCCTGTGTGGGATGCTCCGGGACCCCGGCTGCGGGGAGGGAGGTGGAGCGGGAAGATCCTGAGTCCGAGAGAAGCCGTGTGCATCCAAACTGAAACCGGAGCTCCCGGCCTGGAGACACTGGCTGGCAATGGCCAGAGTGTTTTTCTGATAAAGCTGCTCACTTGGCTCTCCCGAGCCGCGCTGTGCCGCTCCACCTGAGTCGGGCACATCGGGGAGCCCAGACCAGGGACAGCGAGGCCAGGCTGCGCTCCTGAGACCCTTGGGTGGGCAGGGTGACCTTGCAGCCTGTCTGCTGTGGCCAGACACCTGCACCTCCCCCTCAACACACAGGGTTCCACACCCACACCCCAGGCCTCCCCTTGCCTGCCGGACTCATGGCCACCGCACAGGCCCCAAACAAACCTGCAGGCCCTTCCCCAGCACCATGTCCCTGGATCCCTGGGCAGCCCTCCTCATCCCCAGACCACATCTGAGCAGTGTCACCAAAAACCTGATCTCCAGTCCTCTGCCCAGAGCCCTGAGCTCCCCTATGGTGACTCCAATGCTCCGGGCCTTGGCACCCTGGCCCCTGCTGCTGCTCACCTGCTCGTACCAGCTGGCATCTGGAGACAGCCGCCCATCCAGCCCCAGCTGAGACTTCCTCCAGGAGGTCAAGGGCATCGCGCCTGACCCTCCCCTTCCCCTGAGGTTTGGCTGGAGTGTCCTTGGCCTCTGATGTGTGGCCGTCAGAGGCAGAACCCACTGCCTCACCCCAAACACACTGAGGGTTTAAGTGCCTGGTCGTCTCCTCGGGAATAAAGTGCTCAGGACTGAGGGAACATCTCCAGCTCATTTTCTCACTAAAGCCCTATTTTCTCAGCCACTCACCCCTATCAGACGGCTCTCCTGCCTCCTCCATCTCCCCAAACGGGCCATGGTCCCAGAGGCTGGGGCTGTGTGCACTGTGCTCCTGTCTGGGCCTCAGGGCTCTCCCCACCTGGGCCACGGTCCCAGAGGCTGGGGCTGTGTCCACTGTGCTCCTGTCTGGGCCTCAGGGCTCACAACTGCTGCATGTGCAGCCAGCACTCACTGTCATGGCTGAATGAAGAACTGGGGGGCTACGGCCAGAACAGGAACCTATCCACAAGGGCAGCCCCGGAAACTGAGCCCAAGGCCATGGGGCGATGAGGCCTGGGAGAGTAGCAGGCACCCACAGTCCGTCCTCTGGCCACAGGGGAAAGGGTGTTGCCAGGGGGCTGGCCTAGCAGCCTCGGAGGAGCCACAGGGTCTCAGAGCTGGACCTGATTTTCAGTGAATCCACACAAGAGCAGACTGAGTTAATACAGTCATCCTATCCGTGACACCATCACAGAAGGCTAATACATTTCTGAACTCTTTGTTACTATTGTTTGTAGGGAAAAGGTCTCTCTATGTTGTCCAGGCTGATTTCAAACTCTCGGCCTCCCAAAGTGTTGGGATTACAGAGGTGAGCCACTACATCTGGTCTGGATGAATTCTATGCTCAAATTGTTTAATGTTGTGAACGCACAGCCAGGTTACAGAGAGGGGCCAAGTCCCCAGGTACCGAGACTGCGATGCGACAGGACTCAGGCAGAATGGAGGGAGGCCCGTCCCAATCCCCCCCGCTGAGGCTGGAGTCTCAGAGCCTGCTCCACCCAAAGGGTGTGGTTTGGGGCTGAATGAGGCCTTGGATTAAGCCTTACCTTTGCATGGACAACCTTGTCCTTGCAAAAGGGAGGAGGGAACCCACGGGTCCAGAAGCGACCAAGAAGCTGCTGGAAGCCTGATTGGTGCTGAAGCCCAGCCCCTGAGGCTGCACCAGGAGGAGGAAGGCCTCAACATAGAGGAGTGGTGAGAGCCACACCCCGCCCAAGGTTGGTACATAGAGGAAAGGGGGAGCCACACCACGCCCAACACTAGGTACACAGAGGAAAGGGGATGCCACACCCCACACAAGGCTGGGTACACAGAGGAAAGGGGAGCCACGCCCCACACAAGGCTGGGTACACAGAGGAAAGGGGAGCCACGCCCCAC
>NW_012102576.1:2971409-2982688 GCF_000951045.1 Mandrillus leucophaeus | reverse complement strand
CCCCACACAAGGCTGGGTACACAGAGGAAAGGGGAGCCACGCCCCACACAAGGCTGGGTACACAGAGGAAAGGGGAGCCACGCCCCACCCAAAGCTACGGACATAGAGGGAAGGCAGGAACCATGTCTTTCCCAAGGCTCAAGGCACTGTTAACTTGGGTCTTGCTCCTCGAGGAATCAGTGCTGAGCCAGGTCTTCCACAGCTGATCCCACTGAGCCAGGCTCAGCACCACCCAAGCATAGGCGGGGAGCAGCTGCCCCAGAAGTGAGGGGCTCTGTAGGTAACAGGACTGGCTGCAGGCCACAGAACGCCCTCACCTCTGGACACAGGCACCCTCAGGCTTTGCTGCACCCCCGACACCCCGCATGTGCCAACAAGGAGGCCCCACGTCGCCAGCTCCAGAGGCACATGGCGAAGAAAGGCGGCATGTGGCCCACAGGAGACCCCTTCCTCTCTGGGTATATCTACACACTTCGGCCATCAGCTCACCTCCAGTCTCGGGCGCCAGGCCGGCACCCCAACCAACACACACAAGGTCAAGGTGGGTAGAGCAGACCAGCCTGCCTTTCTCAGTTTCTCATCAGCTTATTCGTGCAGGTGCCTCGGTGGGTAGAGGAGACCCAGGCTCCACTTCTCATCTGCCTAGATGGGCAGGTGCCTGGGTGGGTAGAGCAGGCCCAGCCCCCACTTCTCATCTGCCTAGACGGGCAGATGCCTCAGGTTTCACTTCCGCTGAGCCAAGACCCTCTAATCCACAGCTCATCTCCAGAGTGGCATAAAAGCTTCCCCAATTAGTGAAGACGGTGAGAGCTGAAATAGGCATCGATATTCCAGGCAAACCCCGATTTCACACACAGAGAATGAGAATATGCTGGGGCTTGCCTCTCAGGGAACTGGAGTTAGCTCTGGGCGGACCACCTGCAGAGCCGCGCAACTGGACAAAGCCATCGCTAAACCCTGCCCTTAATGCCAATATTTGTGGAGTGATCATTAATGGCTCTGCATTACCTGGGACCCCAGCCTCAGTGCAACCTAATACACTGCAGCTGCACAGAGCAGGCAAGGGTGCCGGCAGCCCATTGTCTAAGAAAAATAGTTGGAATGCATTCGAGATAAGCAGAAGTGGGCGAAGGCACCAGCGCCGGGAGAATGAATTAGGTAATGGGAGCCCGTCACATGCAGGGGATCAGGGCGCCTGGAGCAGAGCCAGGGGACTGCACGCAGATCGCCAGCGTGTGTCTGCCGGCTGCGGCGGCCACGGCCAGGGTCAGAAGTTACACGGAGAGGTGCGCGTGAGCCTGCTTCCGCCGCCAGGAAGTCAAAGGGCTCGGCCACAACAGGAGCAGCTGACGTTTGTCCCGCTTTGGTGAGCTGGGCCCTGGGCTGATGGTCCTGCGTTCCGTGAGCCGGGCCCTTGTCAGAGTTTGCCTCCGTTTTTTATTTCACTGCTGAGAAAACACATGGGCCAGGTATTCATCGAGCCCGTTGAGAAGCTACGGACTCGTGTCAGAGGAGGAGTCAAGGGCTGAGGCCGAAAAGCTGTGGCCAGGACTTAAATCCAGGCTGGCGGGGTGTAGTCGGCAGGTTCCATCAAGCGCTGGACCCGGCCTGTCTCACATGGGCCCTGAAGGCCGGGTGAGAGCAAGACGTCTGGGGCTCTGAGGGGCGGGTGAAATCTGCGGGGCGTGGCTTTTGCCCTGCCCGGGGCTGCTGTATGACGTGGGGCATCCCAGGCCACCAAGCATGACTCTGGTCATGGGACCAGACCTCTCCCTCCAGCAGCTGCAGATCTGAGAGCCACACTTCCCTAGTACTGCCAAGCAAGGGGACCCAGCAGAGGGAACCGTGGGACCTCAAACTCCACAGCCCACCCTACCCGAGGCCCTCGCAAGTCAGCTTGCCCCATAGGCTGCGGCCATGACCACAGAGACACATCCTCTCCCTCACCAGACCTGGAAGGAGAGGCGCACAGCCTCATGTGGCTCCCATAGATGTAGAAAGTTCCAGAACACAAACCACACACCAGAAGACCATTGCTGGGCGTGCAGAGGAAGCTACTCTAGGCCAGCGGCTTCCAAAATGCCCTGTGAATGTCCTGCCACCTCCCAGTCACTGGGGAGCTCCGTAGAGCTGCAGACTCCGCCTCCACGTCCCACACCTCTGCTGCCCAAGGGTCAGCACTGGCCAGCAGGAACTCGGAATTCTCTCATTTTAAAAACGTTTCTACCTTAGGAATGATGGCTTCCCACCTAGAAACAAGCAACGCACACCACAGCTGCCGTCTTCCTCCACACCCATGTGCATGAAACAAAGGCTAATAAAACTCAAATGCCCACGGGCACTTGAAGTACTTTTGTCATAAATGGGACAGGTTCCTTACATCCGACCTTTTGCTTTCCTCTCTATCTAGATCTAGGGCCTGCAAACTTGTTCTGTAAAAAGCCAGATAGGGTGTGCCTCTCAGGCTTCCTGGGCAGACAGGTCAGAGGGGAGGGAGCAGGGCAGCAACCAGGGGAACTTCATTTACAGAAACAGCCATGGCCAGGTTTCACCCTAGGGTCACAGTCTACTAACCGCTGAAATAGGGGGAAGCTTTTTTCCTCCCGCCTGCTGGAGATGCCTTTCCCTCAGGACAAGGTGAAGATTTCAGTGTAAGTTGTGTCTTCCTTCCTGCTCTTTGGAGGAGGGTAAGAGGAGCCCTGCACGCTGCCAGCTCCTCTCCTTCCTGCCAGAGCCGGCCTTTCTGACCTGAGTCTCCACAGCACACATGTGCCCTCAGACCCCTGCCTGCCTCCTCCCGTCACGGCCCCTCCCACTCCCACTAGCAGAGGCCAGAGCACGGGGAAGCCCAGACAAGGCCAAGGACGCCTGTCCCTGGAAGTGCCCAGAGCTGCGGGCTGGCGGGAGCCCAGTGTGCATGCCGGACGGAGGCCATCACCATGCAGGCTACGTGGGAACGGGGCCCACAGTGTCCCCGGACACCTCTGAGTTGATGATGATGGTGACTCTGCGGGAGAGCAGAAGACAGCAGATAACAGCCCCGAGGGAGGGACGTCAACACCAGATGCGGGCGGAAAGGCAAAGGCGGCGGCCAGCCTCACAGGTGCACTGGGAGAGGAAGAGGCTCACACAGCCCCCGCTCGCCCGGGCCTGGGGACTGAGTGGAGCCTCCGCCCTGGCCTGGGCACCCCGCCTGGTCTGGCCATCGTTCTGCTCGCTTTGCCCTTGGGCCGTGTGGAGCCCCCGACACTCTGGCTTATCTCGTCGGAGGCCACCCAGATGGCCGGCCTCCTACCCCGTCCGTCCACCCTTTGCTTCTCTCAAGGCCCAATTCAGTGTCCGTCCCCTCCACAGAGCCTTCTCCGGGAGCCACCCCGGGCTCTTCCTTCTCTCGTGAGTCTCCTGCGGCTGCGTGTGCGGGGGCCGCCTGCGGCCTTGGGCCCCCACTCAGCGTGCGTGGGAATAGCCGGTGAGCACCTTCCCAAGAGCGGGGACCTCGCCTGTGTGCTCACAGCTCCCCCCCAGTGCCCTGCAGGGCTGGGCACAAGCCGGCACCGACACCTCGGACACGTCGGACACGTCGGACGCCTCGGACGCCTCGGACGCCTCCTACACCTTGGGCTGGTTGGCGCTTTGTCTCCTGTCACCGGCTCCTCAGTGAGACCGCGCACTCCCCGCGGACATTTTTCCCACTTGACGGCAGTGCGGTGGATCCCCAGGATCGTCCTCCACCTGCTACTCAAAGCGTGGCCCCCGGACCAGCGGCATCCGCTTCCCAGGGGCGTCACCCGCGAGAGACCGATCCACGGCCTCGCCACCTACGGAGTCAGAACCGGACGCTCACGAGACCCCGGGGGCCTCCGCGCCAGCAGCACCGGGTCGCCGGCCGGGGCCTTTGCGCACAGGGACGCTGACGACCACTCGCCCCCGACGGAAGAAACCGTGAGACAACAGTGCGGAGCGGGACCCGGCGGTCCACACCCGCGGCCAAGCCCCGGCGCACGGAGCCGGAGAGGCCACAGCCTTTGCCGAAGCCGGGATGCCGGTTGCTCAGGACGCTGAGAAAGCGCAAGGCCTTCCCGTTATCCAGGCGTCGGGGCTCCAGCCACGTCCCCCGACCTCCCGCTGAGGTCAGAAGGACCTGGGGGTCCTGGCACGTGGTTCCCGGAGCGCTCCGGCCCTGCAGCCGCTGCAGCCCCGCGGCCCTTCCAGCCCCAAGTCCTCCCCCGCGGAACAACGCTGAGTTTCGCGAGTCCTCGGCGGGAGGAGCGTTGAGTTATGGCTCTCATTTGAGTCTCCTTTAAAACACGCTCCTTCGTGTGGAGATGGACTGGGCTGTTGTGCAGTTTTGCTGAATCGTATCGCAGACGCCCAGGACTGTGGGAGGGAAATAACCAGGTGACTCGGGGGTGATTAATCCCGCCCTGGTGAGAGCGACTCCGGGGAGACAAGGCCAGGCCCATCTGCGGAGCCTTTTACTCCAGGCGAGCGTGTTCGCTCCCCCTGCCTTCAGCTTCAGGCCCGTTTCTGAGAAGCAATAGGAAACTGGCAGGCCATAAAAAACACACAGGCCGGTCCTGGGCCCTTCCTGTGTCCTAAAAATACAGCCCATCCCTGCAGTAGCTATTTTGGAACGAGCCAGCAGTGTTTCCTCCAGATGAAAGGCCCCGAGGCGCCATAAACAGGATCTCAGACCCGGACTCTTTCTGGAATGAGGTCAGGGCCCCAGGGGCCAGACCAGGCCTGCAGAGGGGGCCCAGGGCAGACGCCTGCTCCAAGGAGCACCTTTTTGGGGGGTCGGGTTAAGGGGGTGGTGTTTTTGTTTTTATTAGTTTTATTTGGTTTGGAAATTCAAACTAACTCAGAAAAGGCGGGGCGTGAGGAAATGTGTAGCCGTGAGGAAAGAGCCTTAAGAGCTGCTTCGGGCCGTCTTACCAGGCCTCGCAGGGCCCTCAGTTTCCTGCCAGGGTTGAGACTTAACACGGATCTTATGACCTAGGAAATCCATTCACTGTGAAATTAGGGGTGGGGAGGAGAAGCCCGGAGCCCTGCAGCCTCAGAGGCTCTGGCTTCACAGAGGAGAGCCAGCACTGGGGAGGAACAGGCGGGGAGGAACAGGCGGGGAGGAACAGGCGGGAAGGAACAGGCGGGAAGCCCCTTCACAGAGGACTCCCGGGATTCCCCTGCAGGGGCTGAGCTGACCCTGCATGAGTTATGCCGGCCCCTTCTCACTGTATGGTGCTCCAGGTGATCCGGGGCCCCTTTTCAGAGACAAAGTGCTCCAGGTGATCCAGGGCCCCAGGATCCAGGGTGCCTTGACCTTGCCGGGGAGAGAGAAGAAGGACCAACAGTGGCTGTCCCGAGTCCCTGCCATGGCCCCACAAACAGCAGCTCAAGCATTCAGAGGGTCACCAGGTGCAGGCCCATGGGGTTGCAGGACCTGCATGCCCTTGGGGTCCTGTCCATCCATAAAAAGCTGCTTCACTTCTCCATGTGTCTGCCTGGCCATCAGTAGAGACAGAACAGTGACTGCAGCCCCAAATCCTCTTGAGCGGCAGAGAGCAGCAGTGACCTTGAGTGTGGAGAGCGGCAGTGACCTTAAGTGTGGAGAGCAGCGGTGACCTTGACTGTGGAGAGCGGCGGTGCCCTTGAGCACTAGGAGAGCCAAGGCACCCTTTAGCAGGTGGAGAGTGATGATGCTCTGGCTGCACGTGGAGACCAGTGGTGCCGTTGAGTGGGTGGAGAGCCATGGTGCCCTTTAGCAGGTGAAGAGCAGCAGTGCAGCTGCTTGACCGTGCGGCGAGCTGCAGTGCCCTTGAGCACATGGAGACTGTCGGTGCTCTTGGGTACTCGGAGAACGGCAGTGCCCTTTAGCAGGTGAAAAGTGGCAGTGCCTGTGAGCGCATAGAGAGCAGCGGTGTCCTGGCTGCACCGTGTGTGTGTCCTGTGCCCTCTTCCAGCTCCAGGCCAGGGCCCTTGACCCTCCTCCCAGAAGCCTGGGCAGACCCAACCTATTTCTGACTCCCTCACTCAAGCCATTCTGGGAGCCTCTTGCTAACCCTGACCAGCTCTTTATGCTGCGTGTTTAAATGTCCTGAGCATGCGGCCTTCTGGCACTTCCATAGCTGCACACACTCCGATTCTTGTTGAGATTCTACCATCCCGGGTGTGCGGACTCCCAGCTCGGGTGTGCTAAGCCTGAGATACTGATCTTGCAGAAAAATATCACGTGCTCAGGTACTCTTTATGTCACTATCAAACAGTGATTTTGATGTTTATTTTTTAATTGATAAACAAAAATTGTGTCTATGGAGACTATGTCAAGCTAATCAACACATCCACTACCTCGTGTGTGTGTGTGTGTGTGTGTGTGTGTGTGTGGTGAGAACATTTACAATCTACTCTTAGCAAAGTTTAAGTTCAGTCTCACCCCACATAATGATTTTTCAGTCAGACCACATATATGACTGTGGTCCCATAAGATTGTGATCGAGCTGAAACATTCCTATCGTCTAGTGACATCGCAGCCACGATTACCTCACCGTACAACACGTCACTCTGTAATGTGGCGACACTGGTGTGAACAGACCCGCTGTACTGTCGGCCATATGAAAATCTTGCACACAGAATGATACGTGGTGCATAACTGGTAATCATGGTGCATAACTGGCAATGATAATAAGCAACTGTGTTACTGGTTATGTATTTACTGTACTCTATTTTTATTATTTTAGAGTGGACTTTTTCTACAAACAAGAGTTAACAGTGAAACAGCCTCAGGCAGGTCCTGCAGGAGTTGTCCAGAAGAAGGCCTTGTGATCGCGGGAGGCGACGGCTCCGTGCATTTATCACGCTGAAGACCTGCCACTGGGACGAGGTGTGGAGGTGGAAGACGGCAATATTGATGATCCTGACCCCATGCAGGCCTAGGCTAATGTGTGTGTTTGTGTCTTCATTTTTAACAAAAAGTTTAATAGGCTAAAAATTTGTTTAAATTAAAAATATAACTAATAAGGATATAAAGAAAATATTTTTGTACAGCTGTATAATGTGTGCTTTAAGCGGAGTATTATTACAAAGTAATCTGAAAGTTAAAAAATAAAAGTCTGTAAAGTAAAAAAGTTACAGTATGCTAAGGTTAATCTGTCATTAAAGAAAGAAAATTTTAAATAAATTTGGTGCAGCCGCCATGTGCAGTGTGTATAAAGCCTACAGCAGTGTATGGTCATGTCCTGGCTTCCCTTTCACTCCCCACTCACAGACTCACCAGAGCAGCCGGCGTGTGCAGTGTGTATAAAGCCTACAGCAGTGTACGATCATGTCCTGGCCTTCCCATTCACTCTCCATTCGCTCACCCAGCGGACTCATCAGAGCAGCCCGTGTGTGCAGTGTGTATAAAGCCTACAGCAGCACGGTCACGTCCCGGCTTCCCACTCACTCTCCACTCATTCAGGGACTCACTGGAGCAGCTTCTAGTCCCGCAAGCTCCACGCATGGCAAATGCCCTGAACGGGGCACTATGTTTTACCTTTTATACCTGCGTTATTTTTACTATAGCTTTTTTCTATGTTTAGATACCCAGATACCATTGCATTACAGTTGCCTGCATTATTCAGCACAGTAACCTGCTCCCCAGGAGAAGCAGAGTCTACCCCCAGCCTAGGTGTGTGGTGGGCTGCCCTGGCTACGTGCACGTCGCTCCATGATGCTCACACAACGATGAAATTGCCTAGGGATGCATTTCTCCGAAAGTATCCCTGTTGTTGAGCAACAGGACTGTGCACAACACATTGTTATTAACTAGAGTCCCCACGTCACACAATAGAGTTCCAGAATCCATTCACCACATCTGACTGAAACTTTCTGCCCTTTCACCAGCATCTTCCAATTCCTCATCCTGCCGGCCCCCTGGTAATTTCCTTTCCACTCTGCTTCTACGAGGGCGACTGTCTTCGATTCCACATGGAGATCACGAGGGATTTGTCCTTGTGTCTGGCTCATTCCACTTAACAGGACATCCATCCACGCTGTCACAAATGGCAGGATTTTCCTTTTTGAGGCTGAATCGTGTTCCATGGTGTGTACAATTCGCATTTGCTCCGCTCACCCACCGATGAACACCTAAGTTGGTCCCGTACTTGGCTGTTATGAAGAGAGCTGCAGAGAAGAAGGGGGAAGGTGTCTCTTCAAGACACTGATTTTATTTCCCTTGAATGTTCACCCAGAAGTGGGATTGGGATTGCTGCACCACATGGCTGGGCTATTTTTAGGTTTTTGAGGAAGCACCAGACTGTTTCCACAATGGCTGCACCAATAGACATCCCCACTGTGTGCAGAGTTCCCTCCCACACCCTCTCCAGCACTCCCTCTTATCTTTCTGAAGACAGCCAGCCTAACAGGTGAGAGGCGATATCTCAGTGCAGTTTTGACTCACATTTCTCTGGTAATTATTGATGTTGAGTCTTTTTAAATTTATCTGTTGGCCATTTGTATGCCTTCCTTTGAGAAACGTCTATTCAGATTTTTTGCTCGTTTTTTTCAGTCAGATTATTTTGTTTTTGTTATTGAATTGTATGAATTCTTTACATATCTTAGAGATTAACTCCTGATCAGAAAAATGGTTCAAAAATACTTTCTCCCATTCCATAGGTTGTATCGATAGATAGTGATTAAAAAAAAAAAAACAGAACGTTACTTAGGAGTTAGCTAATTTCCTTGTCACTGTGAATATTCAGAACACTGGGAGTCAAAATCATATTCTCCAGAGAAGGAAAAATGGCTAGATCACATCTGAAAGACCTGGAGTTAAAACAGCCCTGACCCTAAACCCAGGAAGGGTGGGAATCAGGGTCAGCGTGGGAATCAGGGTCAGTCTCCCTGGTGGTAGCACGTGCCGTGGGTGATGCGTGAGTGTACCACCTCCCCCCACACAGCAGCGTCTCCCTAAAACTCATAACCCCGGGGTAATGTTGAAAAAAACATCAGACAAATGAAGATTCAAAACGTTCTACAGAATACTCAGCCAGTACCCTTCAAAACTATCAAACTCATGAGAAACAAAACACAAAAACAAAAGACAGAAATTGCCACAGCCAAGGGGAGCCTGAGGAGGGATGAGGCACCGAGGCCCTTGGGTGGGTCCTGGGGTGCAGGTCACAAGATGTCCTGGCCATGCTCACTGCTGAGCACAGGGTGTCTTAGTGGGGCTGTGAGGGAACCCCAAACTATCTTTGTGACTCTTCTAAAAACCTAAAATTATTCCCAAAGAAAAAGTTTATTTTAAAAAATTAGCACCAGTCTTATAAACAGCCATAGTAAATGCCTACAAAAGATTACCTGAAATTTATGAGAGAAAATTATTTCCATCAAGAGGTTTATACCAAGAAAACTATTAATGAAGTCTGAGGCCAGAATAAATATATTTTTCAACACACAGGGACTCAAAATATCTTCCTCCCATACAATTCTCCTTAAGAAAATACTGGAGGATGTACTCCGGCAGAAAAAACGGACAACTTAAGAAACAGCAGCTGTGGAATTCGGTAAACTGGCTTGCCCAGGGTGTTCGGGGGCAGCGAGGGGGAATGCAGATGGGAGCTCGCCCAGCTGCAGAGTCCCTGCCAGGCTTTCCGCAGACCTGCGGAAATGTTTGCAAAAACGCACTGGTCAGTGCAGAGAGATCTAGGAAATGAAACTGTGACTTGATTAGTAGCCTGGGGACAAGCTAACGGCTGTATAAAGACTGTGATGACTGTTCCCTCCGTGGCTCGGCTGTGAGAGCCCCATGAGCCTGGTGCACCCAGAGCCGCGGTGTGCCTTCAGTGAGGACGGGGAAGGCTCCTGCTCCTGCAAGAGTTAAGTCACCAATTACTGTGGAAAATGTATAAACAGCACGTTATTCTTAAAGGTTGCCTCTGGGGTGCAGAACTGGGGCTGTGAGGGGAAGGGACAGAGGGCTGCTGGTTTTAAAACTTTTTAAGAAGGTGATGTAGTTTGGGTAGTTGTCCCCACCCAAATCTCATGCTGAATGGTAATCCCCAATGCTGAAGGTGGGACCTGGCCAGAAGTGTTCAGGTCACAGGGGCAGATCCCTGACGCTGGGTGTTGTCTCCCCAATAGTGAGTTCTCATGAGATCTGGTCATTTAAAAGTGTGTGGCCCCCTCTCCACTCTCTCTTGCTCCTGCTCTGGCCACGTGACCTGCCCCTTCACCTTCTGTCATGATTGGAAGCTTCCTGAGGGCTCCCCAGAAGCCAAGCAGATGCTAGCGTCATGCTTCCTATAAAATATGAAGACTTGTGAGCCAATTAAATCATTTTATTTATAAATCACCCAGGCTCAGGTACTTCTTTATAGCAATGGTAGGATGGTCTCATAGGGGAGGTAAATGAAAATATACTTCAAAAACCCTTAATATTTTTATAAGGAAAAATGTACGAAATATATGTTGAAAAGGAAAGCAAAAGCAAAACTCTGCTTACAAACTGAAAACAAGTCAGGGTTGGTGTTCAGTTATAAAGGTTGTTGATATCCAATCCATTTCTTTTGCTGGCACCCTCTTCAGGTAGGTTAGTGTCCATTCTGACACTTGGTGCCTGTTCTGATGGTTGGTGCTGGTTCTTATGGTTGGTTCCTGTTCTGATGGTTGGTTCCTGTTCTGATGATTAGTGCCCATTCTTATGCTTGGTGCCCTGTTCTGATGTTTGGTTCCTAATCTGATGCTTGATGCCCATTACAATAGTTGGTTCCCATTCTGATGGTTGGTGCCTGTTCTGATGGGTGGTTTCTGTTCTGATGGTTGGTTTCTGTTTTGATGGTTGGTTCCTGTTCTGATGGTTGGTTCCATTCTGATGGTTGGTGCCCTGTTTTGATAGTTGGTTCCTGTTCTAATGTCTGTTTCCTGTTCTGATGGTTGGTGCCTGTTCTGATAGTTGGTTCCTGTTCTAATGTCTGTTTCTTGTCCTAATGGTTAGTGCCTGTTCTGATAGTTGGTGCCCTGTTCTGATAGTTGGTGGCTCTTCTGATGGTTTTTGTTCTGATGGTTGGTTTCTATTCTGATGATTGGTGCCTGTTCTGATGGTTGGTGCCTGTTCTGATAGTTGATTTCTATTCTGATATTTGGTTTCGGTTAGTTCCTGTTCTGATGGTTGGTTTCTGTTCTGATGGTTGGTGCCCTGTTCTGATGGTTGGTGCCTGTTCTGATAGTTGATTTCTATTCTGATATTTGGTTTCAGTTCTGATGGTTAGTTCCTGTTCTGATGGTTGGTTTCTGTTCTGATG
>NW_012102576.1:2939524-2971359 GCF_000951045.1 Mandrillus leucophaeus | reverse complement strand
GTTCCTGTTCTGATGGTTGGTTTCTGTTCTGATGGTTGGTGCCCTGTTCTGATGGTTGGTGCCTGTTCTGATGGTTGGTGCCTGTTCTGATAGTTGATTTCTATTCTGATGTTTGGTTTCAGTTCTGATGGTTGGTTCCTGTTCTGATGGTTGGTTTCTGTTCTGATGGTTGGTGCCCTGTTCTGATGGTTGGTGCCTGTTCTGATGGTTGGTGCCTGTTCTGATAGTTGATTTCTATTCTGATGTTTGGTTTCAGTTCTGATGGTTGGTTCCTGTTCTGATGGTTGGTTTCTGTTCTGATGGTTGGTGCCCTGTTCTGATGGTTAGTGCCTGTTCTGATGTTTGGTTTCTGTTCTGATGGTTGGTCTCTGTTCTGATGGTTGGTGCCTGTTCTCATGGTTGGTGTCCTGTTCTGATGGTTGATTTCTGTTCTGATGGTTGGTTCCTGTTCTGATGTTTCATTTCTGTTCTGATATTTGGTTCCTGTTCTGATGTTTGGTTCCTGTTCTCATGTTTGGTTCCTGTTCTGATGGTTGATTCCTGTTCTGATGATTGGTGTCCTGTTCTGATGGTTGGTTCTCATTCTGATGGGGGTTGGTGTCCTGTTCTGATGTTTGGTTTCTATTCTGATGTTTGGTTTCTGTTCTGATGGTTGGTCCCTGTTCTGGTGGTTGGTGCCCGTTCTGATGGTTGATTTCTGTTCTGATGTTTGGGCCTGTTCTGATGGTTGGTTCCTGTTCAGATGGGGGTTGTGTCCTGTTCTGATGGTTGGTGCCCCCTGTTCTAATGGTTGGTGCCCATTCTGATGTTTGTTCCCGTTCTGATGTTTGGTTCCTATTCTGATGGTTCGTGCCCATTCTACTGAACTCATGACTCATTCTGATTAACTGTAGCCAAGACTTACTAGTAACTAAACATTTTGACTCTCGCCTTTGTAATTATGTAAACATTTTGCATCATATGCTCAAGGACTTAGTTTGTGTAGGTAGATTTCTTGAACAGCGGTTTCGGGGGTGCTTTCAAATGTTTATGTCAGTAATTTCTGTAGTTTATTCAATTAATGAAGCTAAAGCATGCACCCTGGTGACTTTGGGTTTGCAAGCAAAGTGCAGTACATTTATCAGGCTTTGTAACATTGTACCCCTGGGCCTTTTCCAGGTAAACCTTCTGCTGTGTCCTGAGGGCCGTAGCTGCCCCAGCTGGCGCTCGGCAGCCCTTCCCTCTGCTTGCCCAGGTCACCAAGTGGAGCTGGGGAGGAAGGAGAGGGCAGGGAGAGGAGGAGAGATCAGAACTCTCTTTTTGAACTCCTGGTCCCTTTGGAAGCATTTGGAGCTCACTGGGACCCTCCCCATTTTCACTGCAGGTTCTTTTTTGTTCGTTTGTTTTTGTTGTTTTTTGCACCCACCCTCCCTGCCTGTGCCATAGGCTCTGTCAGTAACATTTTTGATCCACATTTTTGCCATTACTACATTGGGTCTGATAACACAAAAGTATGTGAGCTCCCTCAGGAAAGAAAAAGGGCACAGTCTAAGTAGGTGGTGCTCATTTTGTGATGAAAGCCCCATCTTGTCTTTTTTTTCATCAAGGTGGTCTGACCAGCCTGCCCTGTACTGACCTCATTGTTGGTCTTCTCTAGACACCAAAGCCATGGGCCACAGTGTGTGGGAGGAGGATTCACATCGGCCGGGGACTTCCCTGCAGCCACAAGCGTGGGTGCAGTGGCGATAAGCACGCAGAGGACGGTGAAGTGTGTAGGTATGTCCTGGAAGGTTCAGCAGGTGTCCCCACAGTGGGCCCACAGGAACGGCGGGGTGGACACACTGCTCTCTAAAAGTGCAACAGCCGGGAAAACAATCGGGGGCGCAGGAGAAGTCACTGGAGACCCATTGTTTTATTTAGGAAACAAACTCTGAAGCAGGCCCTGCTGCTCCCCAAACACATGCCCACTCCAAGGACCAGGTTCTCAACACTTTACCTTTTCCCTGACACACACGAAGTGAGTCACCCCCTCTGCCAAGACTGAGGGGTTGCGCCCAGGCCCCTGCTCCAAGCAGCAATGTCAGGAAGAGTCTGGGCTGTGGCAGCTGGGGGACAGTGCAACACCCACTGCCTGGACACCAACCCAGAGGGCAGCCAGGCCCGCAGGGACAGGGCCAGTCATCAGGGGCAAGAAGCACATGGAGACTCTGCACACACTTAGTCCAAAGGTCGGCTCCAGAATTTTAAAGTCCCAACAGGATGATGGGGGCAGGTGTCGGCACCGGAGGGCAAATGACAGGCAGCAAGGCCTCAGAACTGGGGTTCCAGTTACTCTCCCGGGGAAGAAAAGGAAGCAGCACCAGTCTGGGCGGATCCAGTTCCTCTCCCTGGGAAGAGAAGAAGGCAGCACCGATCCGGACAGATAAGCCAGGCAGCAGCATCCTGGCAGGACCGCAGCAGGAGGGAGAAGCCAACAGTGCCACGTGGCTCCCGAGTGCTGAGCGCAGAATGAGAGGAGGAAACAGGAGAGGAGGGGAGGCCGGGGGGCTGCTTGGTGCCCAAGATTTCTCAGATGTTCCAGATCCCTGGCTCTGCTACTGGCTCGCTTTACAGTGAGGCCAAGGAAGGAGCCACGGAGGGGGTGCTGGCTGTAGAAGCAGGATTTCTGTGTGTTCTGTAAGCTTGGAGCATCCAGAAGCCACTAGCCAACATGGACCTGTCGGCGTCCGAGGGTGAGCAAGGCAATGGCCAAGACCAGGTGGAGGCCAGAGGCCCTACAGGTACAGCCAGGACAGAAATAAGGAGACCTTGGCCCCAACAAGGGCAGCGTCTTGATGGCCAGGCAGGAGCAGGGACGCTCTCAAGAAGTGTTCTCCACAGCAGCCTGGAACCAGGAAAGACCCAGCCATCGGGTCAGCGCTGTGGTCTCCCAGCCAGTGTGCGCATGGCTGCAAATAGAGAAAAACACACCGGGAGACCACACCCAAGGTCACTGCAGATCCCAGCACAGGCAACCCCTGGCAAGGCCGTTCCTGTGCCGGGCTAAGCCGAGGGCGGGCTCTGACTCAGCTAAGAGCCCACACGAGCTACATTTCTAGTGCTGGCAGCAACCTATCATTGCTCCAACTTTGACTAAAACTGAGGGATCCGGTCAGTACTGTGTTTCGACTTAAGTGTAAAATGAAGGGCAGGGCACAGGTCTCTGCGTGCCTCTCCCGCAGCTCGCATGGGGCTGCTGCTGGGTTGGGGGAGCAGACGCTTCCTCATGAGTAGATTCAAGTCCCAGCTGTGACCAGATGTGGAATTTTCGAAGTTCTCATTTAGAGAACCAAGCTTTCGCTTCCACTTACCCCTCAAGTTCTGCCCTGGGTATGCCTCTGGTTTTTACACCCCTCCAGGTCCCAGGTCTCGCCCTGATGGTGCCCAGAGGCTCTGTTGCTCTCCGCTGGCCGGGCCCTAAATCCACCCTTCCAACACTGAAGTTTGGTTGGTGCCTGCTGGCTCTGCCAGCGTCTCTCCGGCCAGCAGGACAGCTCTGCCGGAAGTCCCGTCCTCCTCCTCCCCATCCCGTCCCTGAGCCTTCAGCCCTGGTGGCCGCTTTGAGGTGTCCGCGTGTTCTCCTCTCCTCCGTGGACCCCTCTTTAGCTGTCTGTCTGGGCTGGCACAGGATGTGGGCGCCCCATGACACTCTCTTCTGTGCCAGCCCACAGACCCACACTTTGACCTGCTTCCCCACTGAGACAGCTTCTCCTGTTTATTTTTTACCATTTTGCGGCTCCCACCAACTCCTTCTGCCTTTTACCAGTGCATACTCCAGGCCCAGCCAGCTGGAGCCCGTGCTGCAACCCAGCCAGGATTCCCTTTCCTGATGCTGAGGGGCCCATCTGCCTCCACCCATGGATCCCACAGGCAAGGCCAGGGTTGGTTATACTTCACACACACAACCCTAGCACACCTGCCTGAACTCTCTCCTGTAAATTCCCAACCAATCTGAGGCTTGGATCTTTTTTTAATTTCCCAAGTGTCTACATTTAAGTCAGAAGTAAATTACCTAAGTATTTTTTAAGCAGCTGAGATGTAGTAGGAGTGTTTGTCTACACAAACAGAGGGACATTTTGCCTGGGTGCGTTTAGGTAGGAGGCTGCCCCGCCGTGGCGTGAGTCTCTCCTGAGCTGCCCGACGGCCACTTCTCTCCTGGCAGAGAGCACCTGGCACAGTCCCTACACATTTTCGAGAAAGAGTGAGGGGGCCGCTGTGTCACCTGCAGTCCCCACGTGGACACACCAGGCGAACACCAGGTAGAGGAGGGGTGAAGAACCACTGACCCCGCCAAGACCAACAGGAATGCAGACTGAGCTCAGGAAGCTGCTGCCTGCACATCTTTCACTTAAAAACCAAGTAGGAGGGAAAACAAAACACTCATGCGAAGAAGTGGGACCCGGCTCTGGCTGCAAAGTTGCCCTTCATGCTTCACACAAGCAAAAGGTCTCAGAGGGCGAGGGCAGGGCGTGGGACAACACCCACCCCACAAGCCTGCTGCCCATCCACTGCCTGCAGTGTAGACAGAGCCTCACCCCCCCCATAAGCCCGCTGTGTAGACAGAGCCTCATGTACCTGACAAGCCAGCTGCCCACCACCCCTCCAGTGACTGCTGTATAGACAGAGCTTCACCCCTCCCAAAAAACCTGCTACCTGCTGCCCCTCCACTGCCTGCAGTGTAGACAGAGGCTCACTCACTCCCCAGTGGCTTCTGGGGAGGAGGAAACCCTCCCTGAATCCTCAGGCCCCTCCTATGGGTGAGTGTGGGCGGAGGGCAGCCTGGGCAGCAGCTGTTGGAAGAGCAGTAAACTCTGCAATCAATGCACACAGTGATCCAGGGGCTGCCTCTGGCAACTCACGGGAGAATCCCAGAAAGTTCCATGACATCATCTCCATAATCCCCAGTACGCAGCGAAGCTGGAGCTGGAGAGAAATGGGCAGGTGGGGCTGGGGACCCGGGGACCATGACAGGGCACCTGAGACGGGCACTGCTGGGGTGTACAGTGTGGCATCACGCAGCTCACGGCTCCAAAGACTGGGAAGTCCAAGACTGAGGGTCACATCTGATGAGGGTCTTCTCGCTGCACCAAAACCTGAGCAGGGTAGCACAGGGTGGGGCCATGCCACAGAGGGAGAGGGGGGGAGCCATGCCACCCTTTTATCAGTGGGTTCTCTCAAAGTATCTAGCACACTCCTGTGATAACCGCATTAATCCATGTCCAAGGGCAGAGGCCTCAGAACCTACTCAAGGTCCCTCCTCCCAACACCGTTGCACTGAGAATTAAATTTCCAACACAGGAGCTTTGAGAACATGGTCAAATCACGGCACCAGCCGAAGTCACCAGGGGGCCACCACTCCAAGGAACCCTGAAGATGGTGGAGATGGAGCACAAAGGAATTAGGAAGTGTTGAACCATCTTAGATGGAATGCCGTTCATGCAAAAGCAGTATGCTCGATCCTGGAATTGCTTTTATCCTTGGGTTCTATTGCCACTTTTTGAAAATTCTGTGACGTGAGGCATGCAGAAATAAAAAGAGGTAACACAGAAATTCTCAGGTCCATCAGCCAAGGGGGCCTTGCTGACTGCAGTTGGAGGTCTCAGGCCCACTCAGCCCTGGCGTCTCCACAGGGCTCTGACCCCCAGCCAGCTCCACGGCCCCCTCTATGCTCCCCCGGTGCTCACGATTCAACAACACAGACTTCATATTTGTCATTTGACAACTTGCCTTCTTCTGATAGGGCTCCAATTGTGAAGTTAGCAAGAGCAAGGAAAGAAAAAATTTTATATTTTTATAAAAACACAAAAACTTCTAAGGGTGATACATTCCCTTAAGGTAAAGCTGCTTCCCAGCTAATGCAAGAGTTGCAAGCAGCTGGGAAATGGGTGTCCTCTAGCCTGGCTCTGGGAATCCATTCATAGCTGCTGCCTGGAAGGTTAAAGTGTGCAGAGGATTCATGGAGAACAAGGAGAAAACCAAGACAGTCAGCTCGGTTTGGTTCCTGAGGGTGAAGCCCTGGGCTCATTGTGGCCTCTTTGAGGATGGGTTCCTGGAGGAGCGGGTAGCACAGGCAGCTCCAGGCAGCTCCCAAGGGGAACCTGGGTTTTTGGAAATGCTGGGGGAGTAGCTGAGGGAAGTGATTTAGAAGGCGATACTTTGGGGCCTTCTGTCTTTTCTTTGGCTCTCTGTTGCTGGGGCAGAAAGACACAGCAGTCTCAGGCATGCTTTCCTCCTCTCCTGAGCCAGCCTCGGGTCAGCTGAGAGCCGCAGCAGGGAGGGTGGGAAACCCAGGCTGGTGTTCCTGAGACAGCTCCTCCCACCTGCTTGTGTCTCCTTCCGCTGAGTAGAAACAAAGCATTTCTCCCTGCTTGGCAACGTAAATCAGGGATGTGTCTTCATCTCTAGTGATAAATAGGACTTTGTTTCATTCATTCCGAGGCATTTAGAAAAGAACTGTTTAAAAAAAAAAAAAAGCCAGATTGTCCCTCAAATTGTTCGTCCACATGCCTGGACAGCTTTCTCCAGCCCTAGCAGGGAAAACATCTGGGGATATCAGACCGGACAGGAAGACCTTGAACTCCTTCCGAGCAGGAGCCTCTCCAGAATTCCAGGACATCCCAGCTCTCCCGCCGTGAGTGGGTGCTCAGCAGATCTGGAAGGAAGTGAACCCAGGACTTTCCACACTGGGGTCCTCAGCAAGGTTGATGCGCGGGCTCCACGGTGCAGCCAGCTCTGACTTCTCCACCCGCCGGCCACTGAACCCTGTTCTCTCCGAGGCCTCCTTTGTCCACACCTCCGAAGAGCTCTGCCTGTGGTCACAAGTGCAGCCAAGAATAAGGGGCTATTTGGGTCAGGCAAGTCTGTGTGTTTCGGGAAAGTTGCCCCGGGGTTAGGAAATGCTCCATCTGAGCGAAAGGCCCTCCCCACCGGGTCTTGGAGCCAAGGTGTCACCCACCCTGCTGGTTTTCTCTTTGGTGGGATTGTCTTTCGATTCCATTTTTGGCCTAGTTTCCTAAGCCAAACCTCACACAGCTTGGCTGAGAGAGCACAGAACAGGAAAACCGAGTGGAGAAAGGCTGGTCATAAGGAAATAGTCACTTGGCCGTCGATGTCCACAGTCCCCTGACGTCTGTCCCCAGCAATGAGCAGCGGAAACCACAGATTCTCGAAGCAGGAATTCAAGTCCTCAGGCAAAGGCACGTTCTGACTGTCTGATCAGCATTTTCTATCGATCTCTTTACAAATTACCTTTGTTCTTTCTCTAAGGCCAGACAGGGGTCTGGAGGCTGGAGCAGGAAAGCCATCCGGGTGAGGCGGCCAGTGCCTCAGACTGCCCAGGGAGCCTCAGCCCCACCCCACACCGTCCGAGGTCCCTGGCTGGAGGATCTGGATCTGGGGGCTGCTGTGAGGTGGACAAGGTGCAGCTGATTCCAGGGCACCCCGAGCTGAAGCAACACCACGAAACCAGCCGCAGGCACTCAGGCCAAGCCGTACCAAGAGGGACGTTCATCTGCCAGATCAAACGTGGGGTGGTTGTTTGGCCCAAGGCTGCCCGTGCTGTTCTCTGCCCCTCAGTACGCCAGGTTATGAGGTGAGCTCTGGCCCTACCCTCCCACCCTCCGCCCGCCAGCTGGCTGGAGGCCCTGTGCCCGCCCGCCCGCCGGGCTGCGGCTGCCCTGCAGGAGCTGGGACTGACTCTAATTGTGATTTGATCCCGTTGTGTTTTCTCTGTGAAGTGCTTCACCGTTAGGAAAGTAAAGGGCTGCCGCCCGGCTGCATAAATTCCTGACACATCAATGTCCCCATTAGAGCATGAGTCAGCAGCCCGGCCGGCAGGTGCTGAGAGCTTGGCCGCCAGCCCACCCCTGCAGAACTTCAGAGCGAGCCGTCTCCACACAGAGGGGGAGCCTCTCAGGGAACCCCAAGCTGAAGGTTGCCCTCCATCACCTCGTCTGTGGCAATGGGGCCTGCGGGGGAGAGGGAAGGAGGCGTGTGCTGTTAATAAGAGGCTCACGTCTGAGAAAAAATTACCATTCCCAGAAAGTCAGGCCTTTGAGGTGATCATCTCTACAACCATGACTCCCCAGAGTCCCATCTGCATGAGCCGGACACGCCTGTCACGTGGTGGCGTGTGCCGAGCACCCACACACCGGCCCCCACAACACCCCACTAGCTCTGCAGAAGGCCCCCTCCACCCACGCCCGCCCCAGTGGACTCCAGCAGATGGGCGCCCAGGTTGACTCCAATCCACAACTGACCACGGAAAGAGCAAGGCTGGGAAATCGGCAGGGGCCGCCAGGACCACAGCAATCTTCCTCCCTGTGTCCCTGGAGGACAGCAAGGGGCTCAGGGGGGTCCTCACTCACAGGCACCGGGCACTTTGCCTGCACCCTCAACTCCATCCGCAGGAGGCACAAAGGCACTTACAAGCCCAGTCAGGCACATGGGAAGGTCCCTTCTCACCAGACACGCCAGTGGGGGCCAGGGCCCCAGGGGTGCTGGCTGGAGAGGGGCATCTCCTGCATACCATCCTGGCCCTAGGGCTCACTGCAGGCATGGAAGCCAGCAGGCAAAACTGTACACCCCCTCCCTCCTCCCAGCCCAGGCCTGCACCCTCTCCCTCCTCCCAGCCCAGGCCTGCACCCTCTCCCTCCTCCCAGCCCAGGCCTGCACCCTCTCCCTCCTCCCAGCCCAGGCCTGCGTGCTGGGTACTGATGGATGAGACAGGTCATTGCACCTGGTGCTGCGCTCACCTCCTGTTCCTTCCAGGAGGGTTTTCTCCAGCCCTGCCTGTAAGACCCTGCTGCACACAGGCCCTCCAGCATGGCCTGCCCAGCTCCTCACCCTCCTGGGTCCTCACAGCCCCGGCCTCCTCCCTCCATGGCAATGCTTTTCTGCTGTCAGCCCCAGGCCTCACAGCATCAGCCAGAGACGCCCATGCCCCTGGGCAGGGCCTGAGTCAGGGCCCCTCCACAGAACCCAGGACCCCTCTATAGAACCCAGGGCCCCTCCACAGAACCCAGAGCCCCACCACAGAATGCAGCATTAAGGACAATGCTAGCCTTTTCCAGGGCTCCTGAGGGCTGGGGCCAGTGGGACCCTTCCTCTATCCTAGAACGTCAGCACTCCCTGAGAAGGCAGTGACCCCAAGCAGAGCCAGCAAGTGAGGATCCCACTCCTCCTTCCTCAGACTGCCCTGGCCACAGATCGATCCTTCCAGTACCACGGCAAGGCTCTTGCCATGCTGGGAGCTTCTCTCAGAAACGCCTTTTCCAGCCTTCGTGGTCCTTGGAGCAGAAGAACGGGACTTGTTCTTACCCACTCCTGGGGCTTCCTGGGAGTCCAATATTTGCAAGCCCTGTGCTTGGGGAAGTCTCAGCTCTGGGTCTGAGCCTCTGAGACAGGCGCCTTCCACCCTCGTCCCTGGCACCAAGTGGAGCCTGACCACATTGGGAGCTGAAGTCACCTCTGTCACCTGAAACCACAAAGGATCCTGTCCAGACACCAAACCCATGACTCAGGAAGCCATTGAGCTTCTCTGCATCCATGTTCTCCCTTACAAGGTAAAGCAACTGGATTAATCAGTGTTTTTTCTAAGTTTCTTAACTATGGAGACCTTATTTATCAATCCAGAATTATACTCTGGAATCTAATATACGACACTGATAATAAGCCAGCTCTTAACCCAGGATCCCTCTACATAACCCAGGGCCCCACTACAGAACCCAGGGCCCCTCTACAGAACCCAGGGCCCCTCTATGGAACCCAGGGCCCCTCTACGGAACCCAGGGCTCGTCCCCTGGCCCTAGCAGGTGTGTCCTGCTCTGCATTGCACAGGCAGTGGGAAGAGTGGGGTAGTTGTGGGATGCCCCAATTCTCTTCAGGAGGAGGCCGCACCTGCCTCACAGAGGACGAGGTGAGCAGTGGATGCAGGGTTTGTTTTAAAACACCACACAAGCCTTTCTGACCTCATGTTCTTTTCTAAAAATGGGTCTGGCCGAGGCCTGTGCCTGCTGAGGGTTGCTGTGGAAATAAATTCTCTCTGCAGCTGACCGAGGCCATGTCCAGCGGCCGCCACGGTGCCAGTTTCTGCTGTTTGCCTTTCTTCTGTTGGTCAGTACACTCTGTCCCTCAAAGCTGCGCAGAGGAAATGCAGCAATCACAGGGCCCAGGGCTGCGTTTCGGAGGCCACAGGCAAGACAACAGCTCAGCTTTGCAGCCGCACACAGTCCTGCTGAGATGGAAAATGCAGTGAGCGGCGGTCAGCTATTTCGGGACTGAAAGGGCTTATGACCACAACTGCCAACTTCAGACAGTGGGTCCAGAGGGCGAGGGGCTGGCTGACAACCCGCTAAAGTATGGGATCCATTTCTAATCAAGATAAAGGATTAGGGACATGATGTCTGGTCACTTAGGAGCATAAAAGCGTCTTCGGGGAAGTAATTATATGCTTGGGATGGAATCTTAAACCCAAAGAATGAGAAGCCAATTTATAGGCCGTGATAAAGCTGGGGCTAAATTGGTCCCAACTGTTAAGAACCTGGGTAAGATTTCAGAAGAAAAATCTTTCCACGGATGTTCCTATAGAAAGCCTGGCATCCACGCGGGTGGGAGGCAGTTGTTCTGAACCAGGGAGGCTGCGTCCTGCGGGGCAGGTGCACACAGACCTCCCGACACCTTCAGTCGAGTTGACTTCCACAGAAAGGGGCAGGGCTGGGGGATGGTCAGCCAGAGGAAAGCCAGACACCGCTGTGGGGTGGGGTGCACACATGCCACTTCCATCGCAGCAGGTCTAGAGGAGACACAGGGTTCCCCAAGGGGCTCTGTGAGTCACCTGCCCCTTCGTCCCTGGGAGCCATGCCAGGCTTTACGACCACACGTCCTCTGGGAGAAGCTGCCCGTTCCCATAGCCCCCACAGGGCTTCCTGTCCATGTGGGCGCCCACCCTCTCCTGTGCAGACACCTGAGTCAGGGAATGGGCCTCCTGGGACTCTAAGGATCCCCAGAACTCCAGGGCCACACATGGGCCACAGCGGCAGCAGGAGATGCACCCACACCCATCTCAGCACCCGCATGCCCTGGAGCACGCTGGGAGTGCTGCTGGGACAACAGGAAGGGAAGTGTCTGGGATCTCAGCATCACCTGGGCCCTGCAGACCCCCTGAGGCTGGGCTCCCACCAGGGAGACTGGGCCCAGGACATTTTAAATCCCACAGACTCCAACATGCCACCAGCCGGACACTCTAAGTCGAGGCCATTGCCATCTCAGGCAGCCATGCAGAACTCTGGTTCCCAGGCTGGCAGCCACAGGCCAGTTAGTCAGAGCCTGAGTTCCACCCTAGGAACCCTGGAGCCTGGCACACTTGGTCCCGAGCGCTCCCTTCAGGCAACGACCTCTCCATGCCAGATTCCCTCGGAGGCGCTTCCTGCCTACAGCAACACCACAGCAAATACTGAGGCTGAGGCTGTGCCCACCCCACATCTGCAGCCCCTCCCAAGACCCCTCCGGTTCCGGCTCTGCCAGCAAGCGGCGAGGACCTCCACAGGTGAGCACAGCCTTGTGGCCCGAGGCCCTCACATAAGGGTGACCCTCTGAGCTGGTCTCACACTGGCCCTCAGATGTGTCTCTGCGTGCCACCGAGTGGGAGAATTTCATACAGATCATCCAGAAGCATGATCAGGAAAAGCCCCACACAGTTTTGGGTCCTGCAATGTGGGGAGAGCATCCCACGTGGTCTGCTGGGCCCAATGTAACCCCAAGGCCCTCAGGTTGTGGGGGACATGGGGACCAGAGAGAGATGGCGAGAGAGGCCAACCTGAGATGCTGGGACCACAAAGAGATGGCAGGAGAGGCCGATCTGAGATGCTGGGACCACAAACAGATGGCGGGAGAAGCCGACCCACGCTGCTGGGTCAGAGGCAGAGGCTGCAAGCCAGGGGCAGCCTTGAGAAGCTGGAAGCATGGAAGGTGGCCGTGTGGCTTCTCTCCTGGAGCCTCCAGGAAAGGGGGAGAGGTGGCTCCAGGGAGAGCACACGGGGCACCTGCACCCCAAGAGAAAGGAAGATGCTTTTAAAGCTCCAACTGGCTGAATTCAGAGGGAAATAGCATCACAGCCTACAAAAAGTGGGGTCTCTCTTAGTAAATTTCGCATGTATTTACTGCACCGATGGAAACAAGACTCGTTGCCAATTATAATCTGCATTTGTGCTCCTAGCAGCATTGCCAAAGTGTGTTAAGGTGCATTATGTTCCCCGGGCCCAGAAGCAGACGTCGGTGCAGGTGCCGCTGTCGCCATTTTAGAGATGGGATGGGCGCTGCGGCTCCGTGGGGGAGGCGGTTCTCAAGCTCACATGTGCTGCTGAGAAGGACGGTGATTTTCTCATTTTTTATGTCACCCCATCTCGGGGTTTGCAGGCAAACATCAGCAGACTCACCCTCTCTTATGAAAAGCAGGGATTGTTTCAAGGCCGAACTCAGTGCACTCTCCAGGTCTTAGAAGTGATGAAAATGTAAGTCCCTGAACTGGCTCGCTTGGTGCTGAGTGACAATCCAGGAAAGCCCTCCCTGCAGGGTAACTTTGGGAGAAAGCGCGGGGAGACAGCAGCCCCTCCTCTCGTGGGCAGGCGGCTGGCTGAGCCCCCAGGCCCATGCCTGGACATCTTCTCCCTCCAAGCACAAAGACGCCCCTGGGCCCGCCCCAGCCCCTTCACCTGCCACCGATTAGGGGACCAGCATCCAGCCCGGGCCTTGTGCAGCGCCGCCCGCCACCCTCCTGCATTAGCACACTCCTAATTGATTAAGTGGATGATTGATTATTGAACCTGTGCGGTCTGCTTTCCAGACCCGTTGGCTGGGAACGGAAAGCCACGCTTGGCCCTCGGATGCAGCAGGCGCCCCCTGCCCCGGCTGCTCCAGGCTGCAGAGCCGAGGTGATTGGCGCCAGGCTGCCCACCCTGCCTGCCCCAGCAAGTGCATCGGTCGCGCCCTCGTGGTTTCTGCTCTTTGCATGTCAGGTCTCGGCAGGAGGCTGCAGTCAGACGCTGCTCAGCGTCCAGCAAGGGGCCGCCCAGATCCCATCTTCCACAGACCCACTCTGAGCCCCTACTTCCCTCAGACCTGCCGGAACCAACTGTGCCCCCGCACAGCTCCACTGCCCCAGGCTCCTTCCCGCTACTGTAAGAGATCACCACAGGTCGCGTGGGCCAGAGCCCGGCACTGCTTCTTGGGTGAGGCTCAAGGGGTCCTCACCCAGCACCATGGGCCCACCCTTATCTGGGAATCGGGCCTGGCCTGGAGTGATCATGAGGCCACATGACATGGGCGTGTCAGTCTCACCAATGTGTGTTTTCACAGGCACGACGGAGTCTGTTTTCTACAGGTGGGGCAGGGGTGTGCATATCCCTTTTAATACCAGCATGGGTAAGGCCAGGGGGTGGCAGAACGTAGACAGAACCCAGGCACTGAGACACCAGTGCCGCCCCCCGCCGTCCATGAAGCCTGAGCTTCAGGCTGCACCGGCAGGACTTTTATTCATCCCTGCACGCCGCCATCCATCTCCTAGGCCAGCGTGATTCCTCTGAGTGCAGCTGGGTCTCCTCCCAGTAGATCTGGTGACTCCAGCAGCATGGGTGCTGGGAACAGGACCAGGATCGAAGGCGGACAGCGTGGATGCCTGAGGGCAGACCCTGGGCCACTCTCTCCCGGAGGTCTCCGTTCCTGCCTCCAGAAAGCTGGGAATGCCCCTTCTGGGACACCTGTTGGCAAGAAACCAGTTCAGTGGTCTCACTTCCAGAAAGGAGTCTGTGTTTTGACAGAAGTTTTCTGGCAACAGAACTCAGCCAAGAGGATGTCTGTGGGCGGCCCTTCCAGGGGCGTGGCCAGGCTCGTGGGGGGCCCTTCCAGGGGCGTGGCCAGGCACGTGGCCGGTCCTTCCAGGGGCGTGGGCAAATGGGTGTCCTTTCTAGGGATGTGGGCAAATTGGTGGCCCTTCCAGGTATGTGGGCAGGTGGGCCACCCTTGGGGGGCATGGGCAGATGAGTGGCCCTCCGGGGCCGTAGCTCAGGCAGGCAGGTGGCCTTTCCAGGAACGTGGCGCTGGCAGGTGGAATCTGTTGTCTAGGCAGGTGGACCTGGGCACTCCCAGGCCTGCTCCTGTGTGGGGGCTGCCCTGGACAGGCCTCTCAGAGCCCATCTCACAGTGAAAGCTTGAACTTCCTGAAAGAGGCAGCTCTTCTCAGGACAGGCCACGACTCCTGCAGGCTGGGCTGTGGGGCTCCCAGATAACCCACGGCCTGCTGAGCGGCCGCCAGGAAACGGGGGCAGGGCGTCTGCCTGGCCTCGCTCCCTCCCCGCCGGGGGGTCTTCATTAGCCCCCCGTGGAGCACAACCAGCCAGCAGGCCTGACCCCTGACTCCCGCTCATTCTTCCACAGATTAATTCCCCAAATTGACAAATTAAGGGGCACGGTGTGCCCAGGGTCACAGTCACACTGGGTTCTGGTCAGCATCAACCTGGCTTTAAACAGGGTTTGGACTGAGGGGAGGAGGAGCCCAAACAGACCCCACGCTCGAAGGGGAGGCAGAGGCAGGGTGTTCTCAGAACTCAAGGGACAAAACACAGCAGGCCAGGTCGTGCTGCAGTGACGCCGAAAGCACCCTGCCCGGCATGGCTGTGGGTCCCTGGACGTGCGAGAGGCCTCCCGGGAGAAACTTGACAGGTACAAACCTTGGGCTTAGGACTAGGGTGCTATTGCCCGGGATAAGGCTTTGTATTTGTATAATATTTTGCAAAAATCTATCATTTGATCCCCACAACCTGTAACATAGTGAGGATGGCAGAAACTACCATCTCCACTTGTTTTTTTTTTAGAGAGTCTCACTCTATCAAGCAGGCTGGAGTGCAGTGGCACAATCTCAGCTTGCTGCAACCTCCGCTTCCAGGGTTCAAGTGATTCTCCTGCCTCAGCCTCCCGGGTAGCTGGGACTACAGGCGCACGCCACCATGCCCAGCTAAATTTTTGTATTTTTAGTAAAGACAGGGTTTCACCATGTTAGCCAGGATGGTCTCGATCTCCTGACCTCATCATCTGCCCACCTCACCATCTCCACTTTCAAATGGGGAGGTGAAGTGACTTGTTCAAGGGCACGGCCAGTTCCAGGGGGACAAAGTTTCCTCCTGACCTCACCCCTGAGCTCATTCCTTTACCCCACCCTGCATATCAGAAGATGCTGCAGTCCCCAAGGCTTGCCACATACCAGGGTGTTGGTGACAGAAAGAAAGATGTACAAATTTGGCAAAAATAGCCAATGCATTAAGCACTTCTTACTGAGTGCCTTCTGTGTGCAAAGGACAGCATCCACCAGCGTCTGAGGGATCCGGAAGCCCCAGATGTGGCCCCATCCCTGGGGCTCAGCAAGACGAGGAACACAGACACAGACAGCCCCTGGGGAATGCCAGGAGGGAATCCCATTTGGAACCCCACAGCAGGAGCTCAAGAATGACCTCTGGGGCAGGATGGCTGGAGGCCCCTGCAGTGAAGCCCACGGCACTGGCTGGTATTGATCCTACTTGCCCATCTTGGCCTGTGGCTCCGGTCCCCTCCCTGCTCTGCCAGAGGGTCCAACACCCGCAACCATCTGTCACCCTCCGGGTGAGGCAGGAGAGCACCTGCCCTGCGTCCTATTTGTCCCATTTGTCCAGTGGAGCAGCCACCAACCCTGACCTGGGCCACGTGCTGGGCCCCTCCTGGCAGCCCGTTCTGCTCCCGAAGGCCCCAGCTTAGTCTGGGATGCGGCCCTGGACACTGGGCTTTACACAGCTCTGAAGTGATCCCAGATTCCTGCCCAGGTCAAGCTCAGCACTCAGCAACCACAGGCACCCAACAACGGGCAGCAGCTCCAGAGGGCGGAGAACTCATGGAGCAGACATCAGGTGCTCCAGGTACATCAGCAATTCAAGATCATCCCCACGGCAGCCCTCCTTCCTCGGAAGGATTTTTTCCCACTCTCCTCAGATGAAGACACGGAGGCCTGAGAGCTGGGGGCCGCCTGGGGCCGCACAGCCGGTCAGAGGCCAACACCGGGCGGAGCCAGGCCACACTCACCCTGCAGGATTCACAGTCTCCCCAAAGTAACCACAACAAGGGACTCTCCTGTCACCAAATTTCCTTTCAGTCACTTCTGCTTGTACTAATTCTGGCCCAACCATTCATTATATTTTTACAATTCTTATCTTGGTGTGTATTTTTTGACCCTAAAAATCCTAACTCCATTCCATCAATATTTTGTATATACAGAGTTCTAGCACAGTAAGTCATAAAATGTGCCTCTCCTGGCAACACAAAAATGTCTTCATGTTGCTTTTAAGCCCACCGATTGATGCTGCTGCCTGGATATCCACTTGCGAGGCGTTCCTGAGCCTCGGAACGTGAGCTCCCAAGCGCTCAGGCACCAGCTGTCTTAAGCCTAAATCTGCTCTCCGCCAAAAGGGTGGCATTAGATGGCGTCTCATTTTACATCTTTTCATTTTTATAACCACATTCCTAGGGTTTGAAGCTACTGTAGGTGGATGAAGAAAGGAGTGGGGAAGAGCCAGTGCTGAGGAAGATCTGATTTACAGAGAAAGGAGCCTGCAGTCACCTCAGCAGAGCCTGTGGGTATGAGGCAGAAAAGCAAGGGACAGCGCTGTGGGGCGACTCTGACTCCTGAAGCATGTGCACACATGTAACACACAGACACACATATGTACACACACGTACACACACAGACACACACGTACACACATGTACACACACAAACACACACGTACACACAGACAGACACACACACGTACACACACATATACACACACAAACACACACAGACACACACGTACACACATGTACACACACGTACATACATACACACACGTACACACGTGTACACACACAGACACACATACACACAGAGACACACACATACACACATACACAGACACACGTACACACACGTACACACACAGATACACACAGACACAGATACACACACAAACACACAGAGACACGTACACACAGAGACACACACACAGACACACACACACACAGACACATGCATATATACCAGTGCTGTGGGGGCGGCTCTGACTCCTGAAGCATGTGCATGCACACACACACAGACACACACGTACACAGACATAGACACACATGCGTACCAGTGCTGTGGGGGCAGCTCTGACTCCTGAAGTGCGTATACACACACACAGACACATACACATACAGACACACACATACAGACACACACACGTAGTGCATATACACACACAGACACATACAGACACACACGTACAGACACACACACGTACACACACACGCACTGACACACACATACAGACACACATACCAGCACTGTGGGGGTAGCTCTGACTCCTGAAGCGTGTGCATGCACACACACACGTACAGACACACACACGCACAGACACACACGTACATACACACACACACACATGCACCGACACACACACAGACACATGTACCAGTGCTATGGGGGTGGCCTCTGACTCCTGAAGCGTGCATGCACACACGTACACATGTGCAGGCATATGCACGTGGACATATGTGTGTACACACACAGCACACACACTTGCATGCTAAAGTACCTGTTTCCCTGAGATAGGGCCACACTCAGCACAGAGCTCACCAAGGGTCCCCTCCCAGAGATGTGCTCCCCCCACCACGCGACCCCAGATTGGCCAGGCGTGCAGGGTACTCACAGCTCACGTATGCTCATGGTGCCCTTGGCTTCATGGCCGGCTGTGCCAATCACGTGTGCTTCATCTCCGTGGCTTCTCTGACCATCATCCCACACTGTGGTGGGCGGAGCGGTGCCCCAACGATGGTCCATCCTAGACTCCAGCATTGGGGAATGTGTCATGCTACATGGAAAACAGAATTCAGGCTCCAGATGAAATGAAGGCCGTGCCTGAGCTGGGGAGATTGTGCCGGGCCTGAGGTGCCACCGGGTCCTTGAAAGTGGGAGAGCAAATAGGCAGGCGTCGGCGGGACGTGCCTGAGAAGGGCTGAGCCCCATGGCCGGCTCTGCAGGTGGAGGACGCAGCCTCACACCACGGAATGCAGCCGCGTCTGGAGGCTGGAAGAGGCCTGGGGCTGGGGGAGGATTCTCCCTGGAGACTCCAGAAGGAACCAGCCCTGGGACAGCTGGATGTTTAGCCCAGTGGGACGCCTTTCAGACTTCCAGCCACAGAGCTGTAGGATAATAAATTTGTGTTGCTTTAGGCCACCAAGTGTGTGACAGTTTATTACAGTGGCAACAGGAAATCAGTTCCCACTCCAAGGAGAAGTTCAGACTTTGATAAATCGTAAAGGAGGGTCTGTAAATGAGAGGTCAAAACCAATCGAGCTTCCAGGAGTGACTTCCCAGGGTGCCCTTTTCCGGGGCCATCGCCACAGTGACCCAGCGTGAGGTCCAGCCAGAGCCAGCAGAAGGGACCCGGCAGAAGGGACCCGCATGGCCACCTGGTTAGGCTCGCAGCCAGTGCTCCCTACGCCCACTTCCAGCTACAGACTCCCGGGACATCACAGGAAACCCGCTGGCCACCGCCTGCTCCTGCCTGGAAGCTGGAGTTGGGAGTCAGGACTGCTGTGTGCTCAGCCAGACCCGCTCTTCACCCCATGAGAGGGGCCTCCTCCCAGTCCCAGCCACCCTGTGCCCGCCCCAGCCGTGGTCGCTGCCCTCCCCGCAGGCCTCTCTCTGGGGACGGCTTGTGTTCGGTGTGGGGTCATGCAGCCCATTCAGTCCCTCCCACAGATCACCTGCCTCTGCTCTCCCAGCGTGGCCGCCCAGCCCCTCAGCCCCTCACACAGACCACCCAGCCCAGCGCCCTCTCCCCACAGGGCCAGGCGGCCCGTCCATTCCTCACACAGATCACCCAGCCCAGCGCTGTCTCCCCACAGGGCCGCGCAGCCCCGTCCATTCCTCACACAGACGAGCGCCCCCTCCGCATGGCCGCGCAGCCCCTCACAACACCCTCCCCACGCACTCTCTCGTCACCTGCGCTTCGCTGCCCGTGAGGCCACCAGTGCGGTCATGCGGGCGGCTCAGGGCCATGGCGGCAGACGCCGGCTTCCCCTTAGAAACATCCCAACCACACAAACAGCCTGTTCCCGCACCTCCTCCCAATCCTGGACAGGGAGACTCAGAAGTTCCAAGTGCGGCATTCCTGGGGCTCTAAAAACAAAGTTCACGGAGAGGCTGCGTGGGCCGGAGCACCAAGCCCAGGGCTGGGGAGGCCGCGGCTGGTCACGGGAGGTGCGGGGCGCACCGCGTGTGTGGGGCCAGGCCCGTCTCTGCGAAGCCGGGGGTGACCCAGGTGGGCTCCGCACGGCCCAGCTCTGACCCCCAGGCAGGGCCTGGGTCCCGTGGGCATCCCAGCTACCGCTGCAGGCTGAACTGTTTTATCCGTGAAACAACCAGCAGGCAGGAAGAGAGGGAGAAACGTGTTTCAAAAGAAAGTGACATCAGGTCAGGCGACAGCGCGGCGCACTGTCCCGGGAGCGCGGGGAATGTGGATGGGACGGGAGGGGGCTGGTGTTAAGCACATTATGTGAGTAGAGACAAGGTTAGAGGAGGCTGAGTTAACGCAGATGGGAGAAAAGTTTGGGGAAATTTGACGTAATATTTACAGATATTTTATCTTAATTCTCAAAGTGCCTTAAAATTTTGATATTTCTATCCAATGCTCTGGGGTCACAATATGATGTTGTCTGTAAGAGAAATTCTGAAACCAAATGAGGGGGTGTCCAGGACGTGGATGCCAGCCTGCCAGCCTGATGTACTCCACAGATGACATCTAAAACCACCAGGGCACGGCTTCCCTTCCCCGACAGTGGAAACGATGGCAGCCACCAGGGGGTTAAATTCACTCCTCTCCAATCCAGTGAGGGAAAACCGCATCATCCGGGTGCTCGCTGCTCCGCAGGGCTCCACACACAGCTGGGCAGAGCCAGGTGACCCTGGCACCTGGGGAGGGGCTGCTCCTGGAAGGGCCTGGCGCAGCATGCACCAGAGGTGCCTGCTTGGAGCGAGGCAGGTGCCACTCAACCTTCTGCCAAGGAGAACTGCAGCTCCTGCATCCACGGAGCATGTGGGCAAAGGGGTAGGAGACCAGGCGGACCCGTGTGTGGGAAGTCCCTCCTCTGTGTTCAGCCAGCAGCGCAAGGCACCTGCCACTCCAGTGTGTCCTCCATCTCCGAGGCTGGCCTGCCCTTCGGACTTTCCAAGACTTCAGAGACCCCTGAGTCTGCCCTGATTATCCCATCTGCTGGCCACCTGCAGAGAAGCCCTCTTTCACCGAGTTCCTCAGAGCCCACACTGCAGGTTGCTGGGGGTTTCAGGCTCCTGGGGCAGAACTGGAACCTGGGTGTGTGCCGACCCCGCTGGTCCCGGTCTCACAGGCGGGTCTCTGGCTTCACGCCTCCCTCAGTGTCAGTGACATCACCCCATCCTTCTAAACATGGCCGGCTCAGTCACTGATAAGCTGAGGGACAGAATAAGGGAACTTAGAAAAGACCCCCAAGCTGACAGTTGCTCTGGAAGCTCCCACTGTGCCCAGGTCGAGGCTGTTGTCCCCTTTCAGCTTCTCTCAGGACCAAAGCCCACCCCCAGGACAGATGCCTCAGCAGAGGTGCAAGAGAGCTCTTAGTCCCACAATCTAACATCGAAAGATCCAGAAAGTTAAAATACATCTCTTCACCCACATGAAGCACTCAGGACTGTGGTTGTCACAATTCCTAGTGCTCCACAAATTTTAGTTACTACTTCTCAAAAAAAAAAGAAAAAGAAGAAAAACGGAGGTGGGGGACGGGGAAGGGACTCTGCCTGGGCACTTTTCTCCCTCAGGTCTCCTGAGTATGCGGCTCCCAGGGATGGGGTGACCAGCGTTTCCCAAACACTCAGCCTGGGGACACTTTGGCAGGGAGCTCTGAGCAAAACGAGGGATCCACCATGCTCCCTTTGGGAAACATGCCGTGTTCACATGAAGAGTTTCGCAGGAAGCCAGGACATCGTTCAGACGGAGGCGCCAGTGCGGGCTCCTTGCTGAGGTGCCCCGAGGTCAGTAGGTGGGGAAATGCTGATATCTGCAATGGGCAAGGGGGAGGAAGCACCCTGCAGCCTCCTGGACACCGCCCCAGGGGACAGGAAGGGCCACTCTGTTCCTGCCCAGCGTCCACTCTCGCCAGCAGCTCCACGCCGTCTGCTGGGAAGTACAGCTTGTGCAGGGCCTGGTCCAAGCATACGATCTCTCCATCCATTCCCTCACAGCAGCGCTGGAGCAGCTGTCCCCTGGGCAGAGACTCTGCATGCGGGGCCAGCCCGGTCGTGGCTGCTTGGAGGGTTCGGGAACGCCAGGCAGCTTTGTGGACACTGCTTGTTCAGAGTCGACGTCCCCTGGGTGCCGATGTGGACAGGCTTGGGTGCTGGCTGCTTTTGACACAGAGACCCAGGAGGGAGCACAGCCCCGGCCGTCGCCGACCCCAGCGTCTCCAGGGCCAGCCCCAGCTCTGTCCTTTGGAGAGGAGGGGGCCTGGTCTGCCTGGTGCCACGGCCGGTGCCACTTGAACTTCATGCCCTGGCCACAGTCCCCGTGGCCCACCCCTTGCTGTGACCTACGACGGCTTCTCCGACCCCTCTGCATGGCGGAGTGCTGCACTGGAACAGGAGTGGCTGCCAGGCCAGTTCTGTTGGTTTAGCTGGGGTTGTCACTGCCTGTTCAGGGTTGTCAGTGTCTGTTCAGGGTTGTCACTGTCTGTTCAGGGTTGTCACTGTCTATTCAGCATTGTCACTATTCAGGGTTGTCACTGCCTGTTCAGGGTTGTCACTGTTCAGGGTTGTCACTGCCTGTTCAGGGTTGTCACTGTTCAGGATAGTCACTTCCTGTTCAGGGTTGTCACTGCCTGTTCAGGTTTGTTACTGTCAGTTCAGGTTTGTTACTGTCAGTTCAGGGTTGTCACTGCCTGTTCAGGGTTGTCACTGTTCAGGGTTGTCACTGTCCGTTCAGGGTTGTCACTGCCTGTTCAGGTTTGTTACTGTCAGTTCAGGTTTGTTACTGTCTGTTTAGGGTTATTACTGTCTGTTCAAGGTTGTCACTGTCTGTTTAGTGCTGCGAGACGCTGCACAGGGTACCCGCAGCTCTGGGTACCAGAAAGGGCCACATGGATGCTCAGTGTCAGGGTGCCCTGTGTCATGCAGGCCTTTCTCTTCACAAACAGTGTCACATGTATTTAGCATGTACATGGGCTGCATCAGCACTGCCTTCAATGTACTTTAGGAAGCCAGTTCCTGAGCGTAGCATCCTAGTTACAGCACCAGGGAGTTTATCAACAAATGGCCCCTCACCTTACTGAAAAAATTACAGGGACACAGCGCTCAATCATCTTAGGTCACCCACTGAATTTCTAGGCAAGGACTTGTTTTCTTTCCAGGGAAGCCGTGCGGGCCCACATTTCAGTGCTTCCAAATCAGCTCCAGCCACCACCGGAATGACACGGCTGAGCAGCTGCCCGGTCGTGCCCACCCATCCCTGCCCCTGACTCCGCCGTCACTGGCTTGGGGGAGGCAGGGGGCCTATAAATGTGAATTTGCAGCATGCTGAGTGAAGGTGATGGTTGATTAGCAAGTACTTTCATAAATCCAGAGGCGGCAACAGAAAAATGGCTGAAATGGCCTCACTGACTCACTGCCCCTTTATACCACAACATCTGTGGTGCCTCCCACGAGGCAGGCACTGCGCAGGTGCACGGGGAAAGGGTTCGGCGTGGCCCACGTCTGCACGCCACGCCTTCCATAAGGCGGTGCTTCTTACCCCAGTCCCTCTGTCGTCTTCCAGGGCCAGTCTCATTTCAGCTTAACATCCCTAGACCAGCCTTCAACACCCTGAATAATTTACCCCAAAACCTCAGTCTGCCTGTCTGTCCTAAGGACACCAGCTGACTCATAACGTGAAGCAAGCCTTTCTTTCTCTCGCTGATGATGTAAAGCTGCTTAATGTTTTACTGGCTAGGTCTGCTCTCCCATGAAATATTTATTCCCACGTGGCCCCAGAGCATTTCTTTCTTTGGAAAGCAGCCCCCACCTCTGCCACCCCAGAGGGGAGACATCGGAGCTCTCAGGAGGGGTTGACTCAGAGAGGAGAGGATGGAGGGGAGCTGTATTGTTGGGGACCAGGCTGGGGTCTCAGGGCCTGAGCCCCCTTCCCTGACTTGCACACAGCCCTGGCCCGAGGCAGCCTAGATGAGGTCATGGTAACCATGAATATTTAAGGAGATGGTTTTACTGTTCACACATGGATTGCTGCTGAAACGCAATCTCCCATCACCGTAGTAGATTCCGGGAAGCCCTGGAAAAATGGGTCTCTGTGGAACCAGGGCCGAGGGAGAGGAGGAAGGGGCAGGGCCCCGACCGGGACTCAGCTGTGAGGTGGGTCCCAGCAGGCTCAGGTGCCATTCAGGAGAGCATCATCTCAGGCAGATCAACATGGAACAGCAAACAGCTTCATTTTATCATGCCAGCCCCTCACAGTTTAGACCAGGAAAATCAATTTGTAAATGTTCTAGAAATAAATGAGAGAGAGACAGGGAGACAGAGAGAGACAGACAGAGACAGAGACAGAGAGACAGAGAGACAGACAGAGACAGAGAGACAGAGAGAGAGAGAGAGAAGCCAACACTAACCCTAGCTTCTTCCGCTGCTTCCGCTGTTTAGGAAGCTTGGCAGGAGAACTTCCACCTCCGCCTGCCCCTCGATCTTGGCTTCCCTCTCTCTAGAACTTCCCAGTTTCTATTTCAACCAGAAGAGAAAATGCTGAGCCCTGACTGACCATGGGAGTGTCAGCTGCTCAGCTGCGCAGCCCTGTGGGCTCAGATGGGGCAGAGCTCTCAGACCTGCCAGCCTGTGGCGGTCTGTCCTGGGCCAGGGGCCGTCCTGGGCCAGAGCTGTCCTGGGCCAGGGGCCGCCCAGCCCACCACAGGAGCCAAGAAGCCTTCCCCCCAGGGCCAGACCAAACCCCATGTGGGGTGAAGGCAGAGCCAAGCTGAAAACCAGGTAGAGGCTGTACGCAGGCAGTCCCAGCCACCTGCAAGGGGCAGCGCCGTCCAAGATTCCCACGAGTATGAGACACCTTGGAACGTTATTCATGCAGATTAGTAAAATGTTTTATGCCCAGGGATTTGATGAGCCTTTGAAACATAATAACTAAATAGAGAGAAGCCATAGAAGCAGAGAGAGGTCCACTCGGCTCACGGGACGGCGCTGCTTCCTCAGGGCTGAGGACCCTTAGCAAGTGCTGGCACTGGGCCCCCACACAGCAGGAAGGTTCCCACAGTCCCGGAGGCCGACCTGAGACCAAGCATCCGGCAGGGCCGGGCTCCCTCTGAAGGCACGGGGAAGGGCCTGTCCCAGGCCTCCTCCTGGGCTTCGGTGGGCGTTTTCTCCTGCCTCTGTCCCACCATCCCTCTGGGCCCGCCTGTGTCCACGCCCCTTTCATAAGGACCACCCCATGGCCTCATCGTCACACACACCTGCAATGATCCTGTCTCCAAAGAAGTCACGCTCTGAGTCTAGGGTCAGGGCACCCACCTGCGGATGTAGGGGCACAGCTTAGCCCATCACAGGCCTGAGTCCGCGGCTGGGCCCAGCCACCCAGCGGCAGCCCCCCAGCCTCCCTTAAGGAATCACTGTTGTGGTTTCTTAGTGGCTGGATTCATGAGTTACCGTCTGAGGTTACAGAGTGCCCGCTGAGCAGCCTGACAGGGTGGGGGACACAGCGATCCCCAGAGCTGAGCACTGAGGGAGGACACCTGGGTCGAGGGGGTCCTGGGGCAGCTGTGGGCCCAGCAGCATCCAGGCCTGGGGCAGAGTGGACCGACCCCTTAGGCAGGACCTGGCCAGGCAGGGAGGCCAACACCCCCAAGTCCTGGGTGGGACACCAGACTCCAGAGCTTCACGGAGCCCCTCACCCACCTGCTCACCCCAGTGGCTGGCACCAAGGAGCCAACAGCATCCCACAGCTGGGGAGGAAAACTGGAATGCAGGTTCCGCGTGCTAGCAGGGCTTGCTGTGAAAGGAGAAGTGAGGCTGGGTCTGGATGTCCGGCAGGGGCAGCGGCTGTCCTCGGGGCCTGGGCTCCGTGGAAAAGGGCTCAGGGAGGGGCCCTGTCGTGCACTCAAGGGACATGTGTGCTGTGCTGGAGGTCCACAGAGCCACGCAGGCCGGGGAAGAGATTATGGGGCTGACCCCGAGGGTCCCCATTTGGCAGGAATGTGGCTCCTCCTGGTGCCCCCCTGAGGTCCAGAGCTCTCCCTGCAGTCGGGGTCTGCGCCCAGGCCCCCCCTGCCGCCCCCCACTGCCCTGCGGAAACAGCGTCCTGTCCTCTCAGGGCCAGGGGCCTCCCAAGGAGAACTTCCGGGGACTCTTCCCACTCCCTGGCTCTGCGGCTACAGAACCCGCCAGCCGGCTTGGGAGCGGAGAGGATTCCGGCTCGGCCCCTGGAGGGAGAGCGCAGCCCCCATGAGCCCTGAAGCAGCACCATGGGGCTGTGGTTGGAAGGGGCGGGAGGCCCTTCTTGGGAGTTCCCATAGGCGATGCCATCCTACTACACAAACGGCCCCTAACTACCCTTTTCTCAAACCAAATTTAAAACGAGAAGGCAGGAAAATGGACGGGGCCCTGCTCCCGCCACGGCTGGCCTCACTCCTGAGTCTCGGCAGCTGACCCTCGGTTCTCAAGGTCGAAAGGAACCCCCTGGACAGGACTCAGCAGGACAACGGGACAACTTTCCAGCTTCAAAGAAAACCGCTGCCAGGCGTGGGCCCTGCGGTGCCTGAACCTCGCGGCCCGAGACCTGCCCCATCTGCTGGACAGCCCCGTGCAGCCCCATCCCGGACTCGGGGGGTCCTGGAAGGGCTGGGGCGCCTGGGGAGGATGGGAGGGGTGGGGGCGGCGCACAGCGGCCAGACTGAGACCCTGAGAACCGGGGGGACCCGCAGAGGGCAGGGAGGCCATGGCTTCCAGGTGGGGCTGCCCCCCAGGTTCTGTGTCTGGACCCCGGCGGCGGTCGACCCTGGTGCGTCCCCAGCATGTTTCTGGGGGGCGCTGGAGGCGGCTGTTGCTGCCCAGAATGTCCGGACACCGCTGCCTGAGGCCTCCTTTCGCCCTGTGCCTCCCAAGGGTGTGGGGTGAAGAAGGGCAGTGGGCCGGGAAGGAGGGCGCGGGGGCAGGAAACATGGAGAAATGAGGGAAACGCGTCGGTTCCAATAAAACCACGTCTGCCTGTTCCCGGCCACGCAGCGGGGCAGCTGGCTCCGGAGGGGGGGCGCCCACTCAGCACAGCCGCCCGGCCCGGCCCGCTGTAAACAGCTATTAAGGCTGATCAAAGGCGCTACAAGGGCTTAATCACAGGGCTCGCGGTGAAGGAAGCGAGACGGGGCTGCGCACCACGGGGCACAAACGTGGGTTCAGGTTTCCATGCACCCCTATTCCGCGTGCAGAGCCTCGGCCCCCGCCCTCCACAGCTGGAGTGGGGCCAGAGGGCCGGGACCCCAGAGTTCAGAGGGTCACTGTGGCCCACCCGACAGCCACGATTCACATGACAGGGCGCGGGTTTCACGTCTCCAGGGGAAGGAGCCTCGCCCGACGCTGTGTGGGGAGCACGCCGAAGATGAAAACATCTGAGCGCGCCCTGCAAGATGCGGAGACGTGGGAAAAGCAAGGAGCGCGACTTCTCCTCTCAGAGGGCAGAGGGGCAGCTGGCCAGGGGTAGGGGGAGCCGGCCATGGGGGAGGGGGAGCCGGTCAGGGAGGAGGGGGAGCTGCTCCGGGGGAGGGGGAGCTGGTCAGGAGGTGTCCAGGGGAAACGGACCCTCCTCCCTGCCTGCCTCTTGGACAGAGCCCAGGCGCCCGGTTTCAGCCCTGAGCCCCACAGCCACCACCCTCTCTAGGCCACCTACGTGGTTATCTTGAAGGTCTCCTTCAGCAACCACACCCCTGGGCCTTATGACTCCGGTGCCTCCCCAGAGAGACGCTGGGGGGGAGGCAGCCCCAGGGAGTCCTGGGGACAGAAAATGAGAGCGACTTTTCAGGCGTGCCCCAGATCACACCACTCTCCTGGTAAGATCTGTGCTGCTGTTTGTCGTTGCTCCTAGAACAAAATCCAGAGCAGCAAGCTGCCCTCAAGGTGCTGAGAGCCACCCCTTCCCCCAGGCCCACTACCCTTGCCCTCAGCTCCTGGACTCACTGAGGCAGCCCCTGGGGCTCCGGCCTCAGCCAGAGCTCTGGCCCTGGGCCTTTGCACGGTGGCTGCCGCCAACTGCTCCTCCCTGGTGCTGTGGGGCTGGCTCCTTTCTTCGAGTTCTCTCTCTGGACGCGTTCCCCCCGACCCTGAGCTGGCCGGGTGGGCCCAATGTGACCCCAGCACCCAGGAAGCGGGCCCATGCCCGGAAGCTGCTGTTTGTTTCTTGCTAGCACCTAATCAATAAGTTGGAATGTACTTCTCAAAGCCGTGGCTTTCACTGTCGACTTGTTCAACACCACATCCCAGGGCTGTCCATGCTCGAAGAAGAGTGAGTGCCTGACTAGAGGCAACCGGGGCATCCAGGCCTGAACCACACAGCCCTCTACATCACACACACGGCTGGACTTCTCTCTGGCATGTCCTGGCGCTGGCGGGCGATGTCTTTGCAGGTGTGTGAATACAATCTTCCCACCCTTACTCAGCAGGGACAGGTTCCTGGGGCTCTGCCTTTTCACTGGATGCAGGGGAAAGAATTCTGGGTAGGCAGGAGGGTGCCGGGCTCTGCCAGGGCCATGCTGGCCACGGGCAGGGCAGCCCAGGCCTCTCTGGGCCTGTTTTCTGTCTCGTTTCTTCTCTCCCGAGTGTAACAGGATTGCAGAGTGGGGTCCTTTCCAGTTCTAAAGTCATGGAGTCTCTTGTTTTGCTGCTGTACATGTCTGGGGAGGGAGATTCAGATTGTACATAGCGGAGGTCTGCAAACAAGAAGGCAGGGTGCCTTTGTCTAGGATCCGTTCGGGCTGCCACAGGCAAAATGACACATTTCCTGGTAAAGGTGACTGGCACAGCTAGGATCCTATGCCCTCCGGAACCCAGCAAGCTGGAGCTGGAGCTGGTGTTCAGCAGCTGATGGCGTGGGGCTTCCCTGGCCGGGCCCATGCAGGTTTGCTTAGGCCAGTACACTCTTGTGGGGTCCACACTGCCTGAGGCAGGCACGCCCGCACCCCATCCTTGTAGGTTTGTAATATTAACGCCTCCTCCAAGCAGCCCAGAAGCCGGCCAGGCCCTGCATGGGTTCTGGAGAGTCTTGTAGCCCCATACAGCATCTGACCCAGGACAGGGCCACCCAGCTGTACTCCCCAGCCCCATCCAGCAGCCAACCCCACCCTGCATCAGCTGCTTTCCTTGAAACCGAGCTGGCGGGGTGGGGCGAAGGTGACCCCAGCACCCAGCACAGTGCCAGGCATGGAACTGACACACGGTGCCCTCTGTTTAACGAGTGAACCGAGGCACCAGAGGCTTTCTTGCCCTGAACACCAATCTTCCAACCTAGATTAGCAGCCGAGTGAGAGGCAGCATCTGAACAATGCCCTGGGATCAGGCAGCGTGCGCTTCCCAGGTGTGTCTTGCTCATTCACTAAACAAATATTTGTGCTTGGCACCAGTTGATATGTTGGCATTGTGTTTCATCTGATTGTGTGTTATTTAAAAAACTCCTATTACTAAATCCATTAAGCAACCAAACTGCTAGAGTCACTAGATTAAAATGCATGACACACAACTACAGCAAAATGTCAGGAAATGCAAATCCAGGCAGGAGTCCTTAGACATATCAGCGATGAGGAACCTCTCTCTAGGAGATCTGTGTTTTCCTTCCAAAGACGATCCAAAAGATCATCTTTCCAGAAAAAAAGGATTTTACAGTCAATTTGCTAACATAATATAAATTTGTCTCCTTCCGGGGACTTATATACGTTAGTACATAATTGTTGTCTTTACCGATGGCTGTAAGAACCAATACCTCCAAAATAAACAGAATTAGTACAACAGTAAAGCCATTTAAAAAGGCATGCTCCACTTTATAGAATATAACTTATTAATCACAGTTTGAAAGAATAGAAAGGCATTCAATTTTAAGATTGCAAGCTGAGCATATGCTGAAGTCTTTCCCCATCTGCACATCAAACTCTGAAATGATAGGAAAAAATAGTAAACATAGGGAAAGGCATCCGGAAAAACAAGGAACAGGAATTCTCCGAGAATCAGTGGCTCTTGGGAAACCTGGACAGGTTCCATTAAACATGTAGCTGCTGTTCCAATATTCTCCCACTCCTGGACTGGCTCATGGGAGCACACAGCCCCTCCAGGAGTTCCACGCCAGGGAGGAAGGCAGGCAGGTGCATCCTGGAGAGCACACAGGGGTTCCCCGGGTCCCAGTGGAAGGGGCCAGCTTTCCAACTGCTACCAATCCCCTTACCCAGGCTGGGAAGCGGGCAGAGGGGTCAGGACCAGGCAGAGCAGCAACTGGGCCAGGGAGAGGGGGCCACGCCAGAGATGTGCTGGGGAGGCATGAGCCAGCCCACAGAGCAAGGTTCAGAGGTCAGAGGCTAGTCATCTCCCACTCTCCCTGGTATAATCCCAAACTCAAGCCCCAAAAGATGACTTTTCTAGGCAGACTGTGTACAGGGAAAACTGCTGTGTACAGAGGAATAACTACCTCAAAGACAACCCCACAGTCAAATATAGTCAGATGTCTGAAGCATCAACACCACGAAGATAAGATTACCGAAGAATTCACACTCGAGAAAACTGAGATAATAGCACCACCGAAACAGAACCTTTAAAGTATAAGCAGCAGCCACAGAGAGCCAAAAGGAACATGTAGTATCTGTGACTCAAGAATGGAAAGTTATGAACAAGAACCAATCAGAAATACAGGAAATTAAGGATATAATTGTTGAAACTTAAAAATTCAAATTATGCTTTGACTTTTAGAATGAATTTAACAGAACTGTGAGTAAACGAGCTTTAAAAACAAGCAGAGAGATTTTCCAGAATGTCAGAAATCTAGATGGTGCAAAAGTTGAAAGACATGAACGATTAACTGAACACATATGTTTGCTCTGGCTCTTGGAGAGCATGGAGAAGTTAGAAAGTCAGCCCACGCAGGGATGGCACAGCTGTAGGCACTTCCTCTGCACTTTGACGAGCATACATTTGCGAGGTGTTTACTGATGGTCTTCGTCCCCACCCCACTCATCTAAATCTCTAACATAAGAGGCCTCCGAAGTGATCACGCTTATGTCTCGGTACCAATGTTGCAGGCTCTGGAGAGGAGTGTGCCCAGCTGGGAGGGACATTGACGCCCACTAAACGTGGACAGCTGGGCCACTGCACTGGCACCAGGAGAGGCAGCGTGTTTATGGTTGATTGACGGGAAGTTAGGTGGGAGCACAGTTTTGCTATCCTCTTCAAACACACACAAAGAGGTGTGTAGGGCACAGGTCAGCAGTGGGTGGACGTGGTGGCTCGTCCTGGGTCAACTGGGTCAGCTGGGAGGGTGGTGAAAGAGGAAATTTGCATGGACTCTGCAGGCAGACGTGGGGCAGCGGTCGAGACCCTGCGGCAGGGCAGGGCAGAGGCACCCCATAGGTTCCCGTGGGCCTCACTTTCCCTCTCTCTCAGCATCCAGCTCCTCTTCCCAGTGGTGCCCCAAGCTCACCAGCAGAGCTTTGGCTGTAAACTGTGGAGGCCACTGCCACACAGAGCACAGCATCCCTCAGGCCTCCCTTGAGCTCCTGCTCCACCTGAGAGCTGGGGACACCTTGGATTCTCATCCTGGCTGGAAGCACCATGTCTGTCCCCAGCTTCCCTCCCAGATCTCTATGCCCAGCTCCACAACTCCTGTAGCAAAGGCCCCATCCAGTAACATGAATCGATTAGGGACTGCTCCCCACACTTCCACGGACCCCTGACTGAGACACCAACAAGCACTTGTTGATGGTCTAGCTTGAAAGGCACCATGCGAGGGGCTGGGAACTCAAAAAAGGGCCAGATGACGTTTCTGTCTTTAAGGAGTTTGTCCTTTATTATGTTCATGGCTCTGCCAGGATGGGTACGAAGGATTCCTTTTCCTGTTCCATGATTGTCCATGCTGTCCGGGCTGCTGCCGTCATATTCTGTAAAAGCTGCTCACACACCCATTGCTGGCAAGGACTTAGACAAGCTGGAGCTCTCATCACTCATGGGACTGTGGGTCACTGCCACTTTGGAGCTCCTTTCTTGTCTCCACTACAACCGAACCATTAGTAGATGCACACCCTGCGGTCCAGCAGCTCCACACCTAGAAACCATGCTCACAGGAATGTTCCCGGGGGTGCTGCCCCTACAGCCAAAACCGGATGGAAGCCACACGGATGCCCATCAATAGTAGAGGGGTGCCTTCTGTATCCTCCACAGGGAGAATCCACACCTGCTAGTGGGAACATACAGAAATCATACCCATGAAACAGAATCCACACCTGCAGACGGAAACACGCACAGATCACACCCAGGAAACAGCAAGAATCCACACCTGCTGGTGGAAACATGCAGAAATCACACACAGAAAACAGTGAGAATCCAGATAATCCATACCTGCAGGTGGGAACACATGGAAATCACACACAGGAAACAGCAACAATCCACGCCTACACCTGCAGGCAGGAACACACACAAATCGCACACAGGAAACAGCAAGAATCCACACCTGCAGGTGGGAACG
>NW_012102576.1:2888694-2938937 GCF_000951045.1 Mandrillus leucophaeus | reverse complement strand
GCAAATCACACAGAGGAAACAGCGAGAATCCATGCCGACATCTGCAGGCAGGTACACGCAAAAATCACACACAGGAAACAGTGAGAATCCACACCTGCAGGTGGCAACATGCATAAATCACACATAGGAAACAGCGAGGAAGAGACCAGAGGCACATGGGTCATATTGTTCGATTCCATCTACAGAAAGTTCAAAATCAGAAAAAACTCATCTGCAACATCAGAAATTAGGCTGTTCCAGGTGGGAGACAGGGTCACATGGTGACACTCTGGGGAAGGGACCAGCTCCTGGTGGCATCAGGCTTCCTCGCCCAGGTGCTTGGCTGCATGCTTTGAGAGCTTCGCATTGTGCACTCAAGATTCGTGCTCTTTCCTCTTCAAACACAAAAGTGTATTTCCCTGAAGTTACCCCACTTTTTCTAATCTTTTTATTTCGTGTCCTAAGAATGTGTTGGCTTGTCGTCATCCTCTAGTGCCCAGTCACAGCAAACAGGCACATCCCCGCAGTTCTCTTTGTGTTTTTCACGACAAAGGGCATTGTGCACTCAGGATCTTCACAGAGATCTTTTGATGGTGGTGGTGGTAAAAGGAAAACCGTAGACAAATTAATTGAACAGAGTTTAATTCAGCAAAGAACAATTCATGAACTGGGCAGCTCGGAACCTTCAGAGAGACTCCAGCATAGCCACGTGGCCAAGAAGGTTTATGGACATAAAAAGGAAAATGAGGCACAGAATGCAGGGGTGAGGTACCAAAACTGCCAGATTGGTTACAGTTCGGCATTTGCCATATTTGAACACAGTTTGAACAGTGGGCCATCTTTGATTGGCCAAAACTTGGTGATTGGCCCAAGAGTAGGTTACAGTCTGTTTACAGATCCAGTTAGGTTACAGTTCACTATGTAGGGAGAAACTTTTCAAATAAGGGAAGAGGCAACTTTAGCCTAACTTAACAGTGGTGATAGTGATCATGATGATGTTAGTAGTGGTGATGGTGATGGTGATGGTGATGATGGTGATGACGATGATGATAGTGGTGGTGATGGTAATGGTGGTGATGATGGTGGTGGTGTTGGTGTCAGTGATGATGGTGATGGTGATAGTGATGATAATGGTAATCGTGGTGGTTGATGACGGTGATGGTGATGGTGATAATGATGGTGACGATGCTGGTTATGGTGATGATGGTGACAGTGATATGGTGATGGTGATGATGATGATGGTGATGATGGTGGTGATGGTGGTGACGGTGCTGATCATAATGGTGATGGTGATGACAGGGATGAGGGTGATGGTGGTGGTGGTGGCAGTGATGATGGTGGTGATGTGGTGATGGTGATGATGGTGATAATGGTGATGGTGAGGTGGTGATGGTGATGGTGATAATGGTGATGGTGATTTGGTGATAGTGATAATAGTGATGGTGCTGATGGTAATGGTGAGGTGGTGATGGTGGTGATGGTGATGATGGTGATGGTGAGGTGGTGGCAGTGATGGTGGTGACGGTGGTGGTGATGTGATGATGGGGATGACGGCAGTGATGGTGAGGTGGTGATGGTGATGATGGTGATGGTGCTGGTGGTGGCAGTGATGATGGTGATGGTGGTGATGGTGACGGTGATGATGGTGGTGATGTGGTGATGGTGATGATGGTGAGGTGGTGGCAGTGATGATGGTGATGGTGGTGATGTGATGGTGATGATGGGGAAGATGGTGATGGTGGTGGTGGTGGCAGTGATGATGGTGATGATGGTGATGGTGGTGGTGGCAGTGATGACAGTGATGGTGGTGATGATGGTGGTGATTTGGTGATGGTGATGATGGTGATGGTGAGGTGGTGGCAGTGATGATGGTGATGGTGGTGATGTGATGATGGTGATAATGGTGATGGTGATGATAGTGATGATGGTGATGGTGATGGTGGTGGTGATGTGGTGTTGGTGATGATGGTGATAATGGTGATGGTGAGGTAGTGATGGTGATGATGGTGATGGTGATGGTGGTGGCAGTGATGCTGGTGATGGTGGTGGTGATGTGGTGATGGTGATGGTGATAATGGTGATGATGAGGTGGTGATGGTGATGATGGTGATTGATGGTGGTGGTGGTGGCAGTGATGATGGTGATGGTGGTGATGATGATGGTGATGGTGGTGGTGATGGTGGCGATTTGGTGATGGTGATGATGGTGATGGTGAGGTGGTGGCAGTGATGATGGTGATGGTGATGATGGTGGTGATGTGATGATGGTGATAATGGTGATGGTGATGATAGTGATGATGATGGTGATGGTGATGGTGGTGGTGATGGTGATAATGGTGATGGTGAGGTGGTGATGGTGGTGGTGGTGGTGGCAGTGATGATGGTGATGGTGGTGATGATGGTGGTGATTTGGTAATGGTGATGATGGTGAGGTGGTGCAGTGATGATGGTGATGGTGGTGATGATGGTGGTGATTTGGTAATGGTGATGATGGTGAGGTGGTGGTGGTGGTGATGATGATGGTGATGGTGGTGATGATGGTGGTGATTTGGTATTGGTAATGGTGATGATGGTGAGGTGGTGCAGTGATGATGGTGATGGTGGTGATGATGGTGGTGATTTGGTAATGGTGATGATGGTGAGGTGGTGGCAGTGATGATGGTGATGGTGGTGATGTGATGGTGATGATGGGGAAGATGGTGATGGTGATGTGATGATGATGATGGTGATGGTGGTGGTGATGTGATGGTGATGATGGTGATAATAGTGATGATGATGGTGGTGATTATGATATTTATCTCAGTGTATGTGACAAAAAGGAATTGAGAATACTAATGTGTTTGAATTATTAGATAAAAGTTATAATTAAAATTCAAAATATTGTTATTTTGTGCCATGCTCCCAGCTCTAGCTGGATTTCTGAATTACAATTTGGATAAGCAATGCAAGAAGAATTATGGCATTCTTTTGGAAAACCACAGCATGCCCTTTTCCTATTGCTGGTCACTTTTATTTGTAAACACTTAGCAACAACTGGAAAGGATTTTAGACAGTGAAGCACTTCCTGCGACCCCCTTTTCATAAGTACATGAGAATTCTTCCCTAGGGATGTCACTGTCAAACACAGACAAACACATACCCCTGGCAGCAGCCAAGGAACGCCTCCCTCATTTCCATTTTCCACTTGGTTATCCAGAGGGTTAGAAAGAAAGGCAAGGACAAGACCAGAGTGACAGCCCAGAAGCCACACTCCCGTCAGCACTTCCCAAGCCAAAGCAACAGGCTGCTTTGTGTGCCTGGGCCTATTTGCATGGGGAGGTGGGGCAGGGTTTTGTCTGCAGTAGATACTGGGGGAGCATAACCAGAGGCAGACAGCAAGGCCACAGCCACAGCAACGGCCCGCCAGAGCCACAGGAAGGGCTGCTGATTCTGGGACTGCGGAATTGGCCTGCCACCAGCTTCCTGTGGCCCTGGTAGTTTTCGTGATTCTTGGTGACCGTTGTCTCTGTCTGTGGCAGAGGTGAACCAACAGCTGGCACATGTGGCAAGAGGATGAGACTTCACCGTATTCTCACTTCCAGAACGTACTGCAGCTGGGAGTGGGAGTCATCTGCCTTCTTTTTTTTTTTAGACAGAGTCTCACTGCCGCCAGGCTGGAGTGCAGTCGTGCAATCTTGACTCACTGCAACCTCCACCCTCCCAGGTTCAAGCAATTCTCCTGCCTCAGCCTCCCGAGTAGCTGGGATTACAGACACGTGCCACCACACCCAGCTAATTTTTGTATTTTTGGTAGAGACTGGGTTTCGCCATGTTGACCAAGATGGTCTCGATCTGCTGACTTCGTGATCCACCCATCTCGGCCTCCCAAAGTGCTGGGATTACAGGCATGAGCCACCGAGCCCAGCCTCATCTGTCTTCTTTAGGTCTTTGTCCTCATGTATTAACCAATAAGCATTAAATAACTAATGACGTTTTTCCCAATAACTCTTGTGTATCTAAGGATGTTTATGATGTGTCTGCAAATTTTCAGAAGTTTAGAAAATATTATTATTATTACTCGACTCCTGGCAAACAAGGGGAGAAGTGAGTCATCCCCTTCAGCGGAGGCACCAGCTGCTCCCCCGAGCGTCTCCCCCAGGAACCCTTTGCCAGTCCTCATCCTCCTCCTGTGCTCCACAGCACACTGTGCAGACACCACACACACAACTCTGTCCATGTGCACACCCAGGCTTCGGTCCCTGCAGTATCACCCATGCTCAGAGGCCGCCCAGTGCTCAGTAAGTGCTGGCAGAATTGGGTACCATTTTCTAGAAAATGTTGCATTTCTAACACCTCTCTTTGTTCTTTCATTTGCATCAACAAGAAAATATTCTAGCCAGGCGCGGTGGCTCAAGCCTGTAATTCCAGCACTTTGGGAGGCCGAGACGGGCGGATCACGAGGTCAGGAGATCGAGACCATCCTGGCTAACACGGTGAAACCCCGTCTCTACTAAAAATACAAAAACTTAGCCGGGCGAGGTGGCGGGCGCCTGTAGTCCCAGCTACTCGGGAGGCTGAGGCAGGAGAATGGCGTGAACCCGGGAGGCGGAGCTTGCAGTGAGCTGAGATCTGGCCACTGCACTCCAGCCTGGGTGACAGAGCGAGACTCCGTCTCAAAAAAAAAAAAAAAAAAAGAAAATATTCTTAGGCCAGGGATGCCCATCCCCTCACGCAGATTCTGATCACATGATGCTTCAATAAAATCTAAGGAATCTTGTTAAACATCCCATTGTCACTGGCAGGCAGGACTCAGACACTGAGATAAACGGTGCCCACCGTTCCCTTCACAGAACCAGCATCTTCACTCGCCGTCAGATGTCCTACCGCTCTGCTTACCGTTCCGGCTCAGGCAGCAATCCACAGAGGCCGGTTACCAATGAAACCTCACCCGCCCCAGAGCTCACCTCCTTTACTTTGGGAAATGGCGGCAGTTCCATCAGCTTCTGGAAAGACAAAGAGAACTCAGGTGAAGTACAGAGCCAGGAGCCCAGAGAACCCAACCACCGGCTCCCTTTCTTCAGGCATCTCGGCTTCCCTGGGACTGAGGCCAGCGTGAGCTGGAGATGTTCTCAAGGCCGTGTTAATCCTTCTCAGACGCAGCAGTGGAGAGGGCAACGTGGGCTCGGCCCAGCAACCAGCTCATCCAGCCCCTCCCGTGTCCTTCCTGCTCTCCTGAATCTGCCCTTCCTTTGAGGCTGGCACAGGCCAGGCTGGGCTCCAAACGGTGTCCTGGGTGAGCCACGGGGGCTCTCACGCTGCTGGGGGCCTCTGTGTGGCCGCTCTGCCCGATCACTCACAGTACACCCTGCCTGGTGGGAGAGAGCAGCCCTGCTGCCCCACCCCCATCTCTGACAAAGACGCAGGAATCCTTGCAGGCATGCAGACCCAGCACCGCTAGGAAAGACGACACTTCGCTGCGGGGACTGCAGGGGCCTTGGGCTTGGGGAAGCCCACTGTGGTCTGGCCGGGAGGAAGACTGAGGGAGGCCTCAGCTGCTGTCTGGCCACACCCCTGAGGGCAGGTCACTCCTGAGCTACACCTGTGGCCACATGGTGAGCTCCTGTGGACTCCTGGGCAGATGCCGCCTCCTCCCCACCCCCCCCACACACACCTGTGTCCACACAAGCGGCTCCACCCTCTGCGGCCAGCTCTTGATACCCCCTGGGGGTGACAGGGTCCCTAGGTGTAGCTCCACGTGGCAGAACAGCCGCAGGGAGCTGAGCACATGGGCCCAGGGGAGTTTGGTGCAGAGGCTGAGGTAGAGACCTTGTGGGGAGGAGGCCTTGCCAACCAGAGCGAGGGCCGTGCAAGGCCGGGCCTGCCTAGACTGCAGCCTGCCCCAGCACTCGCCTGAGACCTGGAGCTGAACTCCAGCCACACCCGAATGTGAAAGGCCAGGGCATTGTCCCTTAGGCCACCGAGCCTACAGGAAAATCTCTTCTGTGTTAATGCTAAGAAAAAACAAAACCCAGCTTGCACCGGGAGCCCAGCCAGCCCAGGACATACCACACGCCCTGCGGGGGCCGCAGCAGCGTCCACCCACCTGGAGGCAATTGGGGCAGGAGGCCCTAATTACAAATGACACGTGGGGCCCTGGGCTGCAGGTTCTCTGACTCCTCCCAGACAGCCAAGACCTGCTCCAGACCCCTGTGCCCACTTGGGTAAGCATGCACTCCCCACCCTGGAGAGTCAGGGAGGGAACACCCCCACTCCACCGCCTGGCAGCCTCACACCCACCCAGTCCAGCCCCGACGACAGGATCAGGACACCTGGCTGGGTCCCCAGCCTCTCAGTGTCTGCTTTTTCTTCAAGTCCAACATTGTCCAGGCCAGGTGCTGACACAGTGGTGGGAACAAAACCTGCCCTGGCAGGAGTGGCAGGCACACCACAATCAGGTTAGTGGGAATCTCACTCTGGGGTTACAGAACCGGGACAGCCAGCCTTGCCACGGAGGAGCCTCCCCTCCTCCCAGCCCGAGATGAGACCACCAGGAGGGGAGGCATGGACTGTGCTCCTGGCAACAGGCCCAGGGGACACCCGATGAGGGGTAGGCCCGCCCCTTTGCCCCAGCAGATGCTCCTGGGGCTTCCGGAGGAGGGCGCAGAACTCAAGGGCAGTGGCCATTGTTTTGCTGCCTTTGTGTGAGGCCATGAGTTCTACTCGTGAAGCCCACTCATTGATGGCCACATGTCCCACCTGAGGCATGAGTGTTTCCTGGGTGAGAACTTGCAACTGGCAAGGCAGCATAGTGCCACTGTTCCTGCATAAGAAACAGTTGAGTGCACACCAGACCCCGAATATGATTCCAACAAGGCCGCCAGCCCCATCTCCACGCCCAGGCCCTCTCCTGTCCTGCCTGGGTGTGCTCTGGCCTCTCACGCCTGGCCTGGCTCCTGTCCACCCGTCCATGGCTGCTGGGGTCCCGGGCCTCTTGTCCCTGAGCTGTGTCCCCTTCTTCCTCATCGGGAGAGGCCCACTGCCCTGCCTTTGGCATCTGCACTGCCCGGTGAGGTCTGGGATGCTGCGTCCTGGCTCCTGATTTATGCCAACAGCCACACAGTCGTCACCTCATCGCATGGTGTTATGGACACTCTGCTTTAGCAGTGAAGACGCAACACACGCAAGGCCCCGGAACTAGAAAATGGGGCAAGAGGAATCCTATATGGGACGCCCCGAAAGCCCGGTGCCCGCAGTGAACTTCTGCTCTTCGCAGCCAGCCTGGGAGGGACGTTGACAAGGACACCGTGCTGCGGGGCAGAGGCACCAGCCTCGCTGCTGGACAGGCCCCGGGGAGGCTGGTCCCACTGTGCATGGTGAGGATAAAAATCCTGTCCTCCAAATTCAAGAAAGGACACGCCTGACGGTTCTTTGGCCTTAGAAGCTGTGAACAAGTAAAACACAAAGGTGACTTAAACCCTGTCCCCATGGGTCAGCGACAACACTTCAGAAGCTTCCAAAGGGTGGGCCCTTGCCCTTACCAGAGCCCCCTGCAGGGATCACGCCCCCTTGCTTCTGAGCCTTTGCTGGTTCTGGACTCCACACTCCTCAAAGGCTGGGCAATATCTACTTTTCGCTGTGTTCAGAGACCACACCTTGGAGACACAGCTCTGTAGCTGCACAAGTAATACTTCCCTTTCATTTCAGATGCTGGAATTGATCTCCTCCTTCCACAATGGCGGGGAAAGGCCAGACAGGTCACACTGTCCCAGGGGCCAGGCCAGCTGACGGACCTGAGAAGGTGGAGCCGGAGGGCAGCAGAGTCCCACAGGCTGTTCTGTGCACTGGGAGCAGGACCCCTCGCTGAGCCAGCAGGACAGGATGGACTCCAACCTTAGGGAATAGGTCTGGCCCAAATAAGCAGGTGGCTAAGAGCCTGGTTACATCAGGGGCACAGGAGACAGCTGCAGCTTGAGTAGGAAGGACACTGGGCTGGGCTGGACTGGGGAGGAGAGCAGAGGAGGTTCTTCGTCTGTCTGTTCTGGGAATGGAGCCCAGTGCACCTTCACGGCGCATGCCAGACCCAAGCTGGGGTAGGCAGGTGCTTGGCGGCCGAGCTGGCCAGCCTGCTTGCAGGCACAGGGTCCCCCACTCCAGGTCCAACCCAGGAGCCAGCTACAAGCCCCCTGTTTATTCCAAACAATTTAACATAGATCGCAACTCAAGGTTAAAAAAAAAAAGTGTTTTGCAATTAGTCACAATAGAGCCATCCTATAGACAAAGAAAACCCACAGTTGAAATGCTAGGTAATTACTATTCTCGAAGAGCCTCTTTCTTCTTCTCAGCCTCACCAAGTGAGAGCAATTCAGGTGCAGGACCTCAAGCCTCAGAGAGGAATCCACTTTTCGTGTAAGTTCGGGGGTCTTCTGTCACCTTCACACAATGCCCATCCACAGAGCTGCACCCAGGAGCTCAGGCCTGGCTTGCGTCGGGCCAGCATCATGTCTTCAAGACTCCATCATCACCTGCTCCAGGGACCTGTCCCAAGCAGCCCTGGGTCCGTCCTCTTAGGGCCCACAGCCACTTGAGGCACAGGGTTCACGCAGCTTCCTTGCTGCTCCTGCCAGATAGCCAGCGCCGTCCCAGCATGACCAGTGTCCAGCATGGCCTGGCACAGCCCAGAGGCACTGTCCATGCTGCTGGGCATGGGTGACACCAATGGCTGGGTGGGCTGCATGGCCCTGAAGGCAAAGTTCCAGGGTTGAGAACAAACGTTTAAAAAGGAAACCATATCTGGAGCCTACTAAGATTCAAAAAGCTTCATTTTACTCCATCTTCTTTCCATCTAACTTGGAAAGCACTGATTTAGGTCTGCAGACACCGAGTAGAACGTTTCACAAGCCCTGTAAGATTTCGGTGAAGTCTCAGGTGGAACAGCCTATGCAGGCCTTTGCTGAATGCCCTTGGCGTGAAGGAATAGCATCTGTCACTTGTTCTTCCCCAATCATCTCACATTCTATTTCTCTCTCCTCCTCCTTCCCACCCTCATCCCTCAAAAATTATGAACTTGCCATTTTATTGTGGGCAAAAAAGAAAAACTAACACTCTCTCATGACCTTTTTAAAAAGTCCCTCTTGCCTAGAAAACACCTGCTCGACAATGTTACGAACCTACTTCTGCAGGGTCCGCAGGCAAGCGCTCCCCTGCTAGGCCCACACCTGGTCCCCACATCCCCTCTGGTATAAAACACACAAGGCCACTACTCACAAAAGTGTCTGCAGGTCACACAAGGCCACTCATGAGCAAGGCTCTGCCTGGCTTACCTGAGCAGGACACAGGTGGTCACCAAACCTAAGAGCATTCATTAAAGGGAGCCTTTTCTGGCAACACTGAGCTCAGTCTTCTCACCAAAAATCCCAGCGGTCTTATAATCCATCCCTTTCTCTCCGACCTCTCCAACGAGGACACCCCAGAAGACGCAGTTCCCAGGGGTTAGCAGGCCACATCCGTTCACAGATTTGCACATCATCCCATGCAGCAGGAGCTGGAGCCGCAGGGTCAGGCCAAAAACACAGGTGCGCCTCTGCTCCAGACTTGGCAGCTGAGGAGACCACAGTCTCTGAGATTCTCATACCTGCTGTGATGTGACGTCATCACAGAATGCGAACCAGCACGTGGGGCAGAGTGTGGAGACCACAGGGGTCCTGGGTGAGTCTGGGACAATTGCCACCCTTGGCCACACCTGGCTGGCAGGAAAGATGGGCAATCGCCAAGTGCAGCTAAAGCAGATGGTGCCAGGTGCCCATGGGATGCACCTCAGGAAGAGCGGCTACTCTCTGGCTGTGCCTGTTTCTCAGAGAGCAAATCAGGAATGAAGAGGGAATGTCCTGGCCACCAGGATAACCCAGGCCCTGCTCTCTTGGGACCACACAGGAGGCAGCCTCTGCAGACAGAGTGAGGTCCTGGCTGGGGCCATAGCCTTGCCATACTGCAGTCCAGCCACCCCTCACTCAAGTCGTTCTTCCCAAAGAGGACACAGCGTCTGTCACCGTTGCAAGCTTTGAAGCCAGGCAGCCTGGAAAAGCTCCTCCACTGGCCAGCTGTGGTCCCTGGGACCAGGGTCTGGAGTCTCCAAGCCTCCATTCTCTCCCCATAGGGAGCCGGTGGCGTTTGATCTCTCAGAGCTGTGATGATCGAATGAGATGTATGAAGTGCATAGGAAGTGCTTGCACAGAGCAAGCATTTAAAGATTTTAGAGACTATTATAGCAAGAACAAGAGGACAGTCAGCAAACTTCAGGTTGATGGACATAACTGTTTAAAAATACTTGATCATATAACTACTTTGCAACATTAGGCCTCTCATGCTATAAAAGCATAAGCCAAAAGAACAAGTTCTTCATGACAAGGAAGCAGAGAAAACCGCAGTAGTGACATGAATGCAAGTTCAGCCAGAAAGACAGGGTGGACTTACTGTTTCCTATTCCCTCAGGCACAACAAAAACCCTCGATGTTACCTATAAAACAAGCCTGAGGAGATGCTGAACGAGGGAGGAAAGAAAGACCAGCCAGGGAACTCAGGACCCAAAGGATAGCAGGGTGGCGAGTTCCTGGGTTTTCTTTTTGCCTCACACATCTCAGACTTGGAAGTGCAGAAGGCACCACCCGGAAACCACAATCCGTGCAGACAGAAGCAGCCCCCACAAAAGCTGGCTCTCTGCGACCTAGGCCCTGGAGGGGCCGCCCAGCGAGACAGAACACTTCCAGACAGTGACCACTGCATTCTCGCCAGCACCACAGAAAGGAAACGTGGTCCCACCCCCATACCGTGCCAGGGAAGGTCAGGTCAGGGGCCTCGGAGTCCACCCTCATGAGACTCTGCCAACAAGCCTTGTCCAGCCCCACCAGAGCGGTGTGGCGGAAGAGGCTGAAACACACCTCCCCGCTGTGACGCGGGGACCATGCAGGAAGCCTAAACTTTCACAGTCAGCACTGTCTTTCCTCTGTCAACAGGACCATGTAGGAAACCTGGACTTCCACCCCCATCCCACCCCTGCCACAGCCACTCTGGAAAAAGCACCCTTGTGATGTAACACGAAAAGGTCTAGATTTCATTCAAAAACTTCTGATTATACCAAGAACCAGGAAGATTCCAAACTGAATGGAAAAATAAATAATCACCACCTGCCAGCACTGACAGGGATATTAGAAACAACAGAAAGATCTTAAAGCAGCTATCACGAAAATACCTCAGCAAGAAATTACAAACACACCTGAAACAAATGAAAAAAATAGAAAGTCACAACAAAGAAATAGCAAGTCTCAGCAGAGAAATAGAACTGAAAATAATACATCCAAAGTAAAAAGCTTAGCGGATGACTTCAACAGTCTAGTGGAGGGGACAGAGGAAATAATTGGTGAACTGTAAGATAGAACGAGAAAAATTACTCAATCTGAACAACAGAAAGAAAACAGACTGCTTAAAAAATTAACAGAGATGTAGGGGTCTTCTATAGGACTGTAACAAAGATCTAACATTCATGTCACTAGAGTGACGAAAAGAGGAGAAAGGATGGAGCAGAAAATGTGATCAAAGAAATAACAGCTGAAAACCTCTCCAATTCTGCAAGAGATGTAAACCTACAGATTCAAGAAGCTGAACAAACCCTTAAAAGAGTAAGCCAAAAGAAATCCACATCAAGATACATCATAATCATACATCTGACAACTAAAGACAAAGAAAAAAACCCTGAAAACAGCCAGAGAAAAATATTTTACCTTTGGGGGAACAGTTGCAATAACAGTGTATTTCTCATCTGAAACCATAGAGACCAGTAGGAAGTACCACAATTTTTTTAAAAGAACAGAACCGTCAACTCAGAATCCTATATCCAGTGAAAATGTCCTTTAGGAATGAAGGGAAAATTCATACATTCTCAGAAGAAAGAAAACTAAGAGAATTTATCATCAGCAGATCTACTCAAAAATGTCTAAAGGAAGTCCTCTAAACAAATAGTAAATGATAAAAGGGGGTGTTTTAGAAATCAGGAAGTAAGAAAAAAAAAACCAGGAAACAAAAAAATAAAAAATAAAATATAATAAGTAAATACAATAGGATTTTTTTCCTTGAGTTTTCTAAATTACGTTTGAAAGTTGAAGCAAAAATTATACTGCTCTCTGATGTCATTCTAAATGTATATAAAGAAAATATTTGAAACAATTATATTATAAACAGGGTAGAACAAAGGGAGATTAAAAAGAGTAAAGGTTTCTGTACTTCACGTAAACCAGTAAAATGACAACACTAGTTAACTGTGATAAGTTACCTGTATATAATGTAATACCAAAAGCAGCTACTAAAAAAGTTACAAAAAGATGTACTCATAATCACTATAGATAAATCAAAATGGAATTCTAAAAATGTTCAAGTGAACCACAGGATGTCAAGAAAAAGAAAACCAAGAAAAATGAGAGAGAATAATGAAAAAACAAAAAACATGCAAACCTAAGCCCTAACATATCAATAATTACACTAGATGTAAATGGTCCAAATACTTCAAATAAAAGAAAGAAATTGGCAGAGTGGATTAAAAACCATGACCCAAATATTTACATTCTACAAGATGCAATCTTCAAATATAGCAATACATAAAGGTTGAAAGTAAAAGGAAATAAAAATGTTTAGCATGCAAACATTAAAGGAAAGCAGGAGTAGTTATTCATATTAGACTTCAGAGCAAAGAAAATTATTGAAGAGGGACATTATAGTAAAGAGTCAATCCACCAAAAAAATTATAGCAATTCTAAATATGTATGGCCTAAACAACTGAGCTGCAAAATACAAGAAGCAAAAAGTGATTAAGTGGAAGAAGAAATAGAAAAATTTACAATTATAGTTGGAGACTTCAACAACCTTCTATCAACAATGGGTAGAACAACTAGATATGAAATCAACAAGAATAAAGAACTCAATAACACAATTTACTAACAAGATCTAATAGACATTTACAGAACATTCCATTCAACAATAGCAGAAAATATACTTTCTTCAAGTGCTCGTGAAATATACATCAAGATTGGCCATCTCCTGAGTCATAAAGCAAACTTCAATGAATTGAAAAAAAAAAAAAAAAGAAATCATAAGGAGCGTATTCTCCAATCACAGGAAATTGAGAAACATATTTCTCTAAATAATCAATGAGTCAAAGAGGAATTCTTGTAAAAATCAGGAAAAAACATTGAAAACTGAAATGAAAATACAATATATCAAAACCTGTGTGATGCAGCTAAAGCAGTGCTTAGAGGAAAATGTATAGCACTAAATTCATACATTAAAACAGAGTAAACTCTGAAATCAATAAACTAAGTTCCTATCTCAAGAACCTAGAAAAAAGGACAAAAAAACCTACAGGAGGCAAATGAAGGAAAATAAGCTTAAGCCAATGAAATTGAAAACAGAAAAATAGTAGAGAAAATCAGTGAAATAAAAAGCTTCTTTGAAACAAAACAACAAAAACAACAAAATTGACAAACCTCTAGCAGGATTGAAAAGAAAGACAGAAGACACAAATTATCAATGTCTGCAATAAATCACTACAAATCCTAGAGCCATCAAAAGAATCATAAGAGAATACTTTGAATGACTGTATAAAACTAAATTTGGCAACTTAGACAAACTTGAAAAGTTCCTTTAAAAATGCAATCTATCACAATTCACCCAATCTAAAATAGGTAATTTAATAGCCCTTTAACACTTAAGGATATTGAGTTTGTGCTTTTAAGGCCCCCAGAGAAAGAAATTTCCAGGCCCAGATAGTTTCACTGGAGAATTCTGCCAAAGGTTCAAGGAAGAATTAACATCAATTTAATAAAATCTCTTCCAGAAAATAGAAGCAGCAGCACTTCCCACTTCATTTTATGAAGCTAGTATTACCCTGATACCAAAACCAGTCAAAGACAGTACCAAAAAAAGTGCAACAAACCAATATCCCTCATGAATACAGGTGTAAAAATCCTTAACAAACATTAGAAAATAAAATTGATTAATATATGGAAGAAATTATACACCATGACCACGTGTGTGGCTTATTCCAGAAATTAAAGCCTAGTTTAATATTCAAAAACTAATAATTGTAATCCACCATATAACAGACTAAAGAGCAAACCACATCATCATATCAGTTGATGCAAAAAAAATTTTGGCAAAATGTAACGTCCATCTTGGGTTTTTTTAAAATCTCATAAAAATAAAAATACAGGGAAACTTCTTCAACTAGATAAAGAGTATCTGTCAAATTCTACCATTCATTAACATTGTACTTAATGGTGAACACTGATGCTTTTCCTTAAAATTGGAAACACACTAAGTCTATTCATTCTCACCACTTTTATTCAACATAGCTCTGGAAGTTTAGCCAGTGCAATGAGAAAAGGAAAGGAAAAGTATACGGATAGAAAACAAATAAATAAAACCAACCCTGTTTGCAAATCACATGACTGTCTATGTAGAAAATTCCGAGAAATCTATAAAAGAACTAACAAGAGAGTTCAACAAGGTCACAAGATATAAGATAAACATACAGAAATCAATTGTATTTCTTCTTGCTCATAACAAACACATGGTCACTAAATTTTAAAATACAATACCATCTACAATTACTGAAAAAACATAAACTACTTAGGTATAAATCTTAAAAAACATGTACAGGTTGTGTGTGTGTGGAACACTACACAACACTGATGAAAGAAATCAGAGAAGAGCTATAAAAATGGGGAGAGATACGATGTTCATAGATTGGAAGGCCCCACACAATAAAGATGTCAATTCTCTGCAAATCAATACATAAATTTGACGCAATTTCTGTCAAACTCCCAACAAGATTTTTTTTAATTTAGACAAGATTATTCAAAAATGTATACAGAGAGACAAAGCTAGCCTAGCTAAAACAATTTTGAGAAATAAGAAGGAGGTAAACAGAATCAGTCCACTTGATTTGAAAACTTACTATACACCTGTCGTCATTGAGACTATAATATTGGCAGAGGTAGCCACATGGGTCAACAGAATAGAACAAACAACCCAGAAACAAACCTGCACAAATATGCCTGACAGATTTTTTTTAAGTACAAAAACAGTTAAATGGAGGAAAGATCACTCTCTCAGTTAATAGTGCTGGAGAAATTAAATATCCCCAGGAAAAACCTGGGAGCATTTCCCCATGACCTAAATTTCACACCTTATACAAAAGTTAACTCAAAATGGATCACAGATTTAAAGGTAAAACATAAAAATGATAACACTTCTAGGGAAAAAAGTCATAGGATAAAATCTTCAGGATCTAGAGCTAGGTAAAGTTCTTAGAGTTGACATCAAAACCTAATCCATAAAAGGAAAAAATTGATAAATAAGACTTCATCAAAATGTAAAACTTTCGCTCTGCAGAAGACCTTGTTAAGAGGATCAAAAGACAAGCCACAAAATGAGAAAAAATATTTGTAAACCATATGTCCCAGGGCTGGTATCTAGAATATATACAGAACTCTCAAACTTAACCGAAAGAAAATAAACAATCCAACTAGATAATGGGCAAAAGACATGAACAGACTTAGTTACCTAAAAGAATACACAGAGGGCAAATGAGTACATGAAAAGATGTTCAAAATCATTAGCCATTAGGGAAATGCAAACTAAAACCACAATGAGATACCACGACATGCCTATCAAAATGACTAATAAAAATAATTATAACTTCAAATACCAGGAAGGATGTGGGGGAAGCATCACCCATGTATTGTTGGTGGGAATGCACAATGGACAGTCACTCTGAAAAACATTTTGGCAGATTCTTAAAAAGCAAACTATGCAACTGTCATACAGCCCAGCAATAATACTCCAGGGTATTTATCCCAGAGAAAAGAAGACATATGTTCACACACAATCCTGAGCACAAATGTTTGTAGCAGCTTTATTTGTAATAGCCAAAAAGGGGAAAACACACAGATGTCCTCCAACCGGAAAGGTTAAACAAACCATGGTGCATCCACACCGTGAAATACGGCAAGAAAGGAAACACACTACCACACACTACAGATACACAATTTGGAATGATTTCCAGAAAACCAAGCTGTGTGAAAAAAAAGACAATCTCAAAAGGCATACACTGCATCGTTTCACTTATGTAACATTCTTGGAATGACAAGATTATTAAAACAAAGAACCTGTGAGTAGTCACCAGGGACTAAGAATGGGGATGGAGGCAGGAGGATCTGGGATTGATGGGAATGGCCTGTGTCTTGACTGCATTGATGGCATCATCCAGGTTATGTGATTGTGCCACCATTTGCCAAATGTGATGAATGGGGAAGTTGGGTAAAGGCCACACACAGCCTCTGTGGTGTTTCTAACATATTAACCTACAATTATCTGCAAATTAAAAGTGTGATTTTGAAATAAGAATACTACTATCCTGGCTAACATGGTGAAACCCTGTCTCTACTAAAAAAAAAAAAAAAAAAAAAAAAAAAAATTTAGCCGGGCCTGGTGGCAGGTGCCTGTAGTCCCAGCTACTCAGGCGGCTGAGGCAGAAGAATGGTGTGAACCCGGGAGGTGGAGCTTGCAGTGAGCCGAGATCGTGCCACTGCCCTCCAGCCTGAGCGAAAGAGCGAGACTCCGTCTCAAAAATCAATCAATCAATCAATAATAATAATAATAATAATTCAAAAATAAGGAAAACTAAAACATTTTAAAAACCTTTCTACTTTGATTAACTGGATATTTACCCAGGAAGGAAGTATTTCAAAGAATCAGTGGCTTCTCTGTGGCTTCTGTATCATTTAAATAAGATAAACATCCTGGTCTCCCAGACGAAGATGGTGACAGCGACATGAAGCTGAATCACAAAATCCTCTCCCAGCAAACCTAATGAAATGCACCAAAGGAAACTGTTTATTAAAAAGACAACAGAAAATTAGCTCTTTGTTTTCAGCTCAGGAGAGACCAAGGTGAAACCTTCTTGGTTGTCCCAAATCCGGGTTCACCTGACAGTGGCCACCGCCACCACGCACCTAAGTTTGACCCCAAGGAGATCAAAGTCGAATTCCTGAGAGACTGGTGCTGAAGTCAGTGCCACGTCTGCCCTGGTCCCCCAGATTGGCCCCCTGGGTCTGTCTCCAGAAAAGGTTGCTGATGACATCACCAAGGCAACCAGGGACTAGAAGGCTCTGAGGATCACAGGGAAACTGACCATCAGAACAGACAGGCCCAGGCGGAGGCTGTGCCATCTGCCTCTGCTCTGATTATCAAAGCTCTCAAGGACCACCAAGAAGCAGAAAGAAACAAAAATATTAGAGTGGAAATATCACTTGCGATGAGATTGTCAACATTGCCAGACAGTTGCAGCACCAATCTTTAGCCAGAGAACTCTCTGGAATGACTAGACTCCTAGGGACTGCCCAGTCTGCAAGCCCAGTGCCGATGGCACCACCTTGTCACATCACAGATGACCACGGAACATGGAGCGCCAGCTAGTTAAGAAGCACAAAGGAAAATATTTCAATAAAAGACCAGTCAACAACCCAAGAAAACAAAAAGCTAATGAGTAGTAGAAAATGCAGTTAAAAACAAAAAATAATGAATAGCAGTAAGATAAGGAAAGATGCCATAAACCTCAAAATGGTTGAAGAGAAAACAAGGGCTCTGTCTCATCTCACCGCCCACATCCCAGAAGCAGGGGAGAGACAGTAAGAGCATCAGTCCCCCGCCAAGAATCCTCCCCAGCCCTCACCGGCAAAGAGAAGTGGACTGAGGCATAAACAGGCCACCCAGGGAACAGTCAAAGGTGTCCCAGAGAAGAGCAGCCTCCCCCACAGCATCTGTGCAGAGGCAGAAGAACACACCAGGCTGCCTCATCCCAGAGCTCACAGCAGACGAGGGGACGTATGGGAGCCCAAGGCTTTCCCTGTAGGGACGGGAACCCCAGGACAGAATAAAATCTCAAAAGGAAGGGTGGCACTCGAATCCCACCAGAAAGCCTGGACAGAGCTTCCGGCCAGACCTACAGCAGCCAGGAGGAGCTGGCACGCAGGGAGTGCCAAGGAGAATGACTCACATTACGGGAAACAGGCAAAACTCAGGTTAGTCAGGCCATTTTTGGCTAGAAGTGATGGAAATTCAATCCAAGCCATCTCCTGCACATCAAAGAGCATAAAGTAAGGAAATTGAAAATAACAAATTAAGAAGACAAGACAATAATTTGGTTCTTTGCCAAAACTAAAAGTATAGATAAAACCCTAGAAAAACTAAAACAAGAAAAAATAGAAAAGACACCATACACATTATTTGAAATGAAATGAAACAAATTTAATTACGAGAATACCATGAACAATGTATCATGTATCAACAACTTTAAAACCTCAATAAAGTTGATGATAGTATTTTTAAATATATAGTCAAAATCAAACCAAGATGAAGTATATAAAAAGTAAACAAAGCAATAATCATTAAAACAACAACAAAAAAATACAATCAAAAACCAACCTTTACTGTAAGTTTTCAGTCCTAGGTGGTTATACTGGAAAGTCTTGCCAGACTGTAAAGGGACTACCAGCTGCCATGCCTCCCACACCGCTTCATGGAATAGAAAAGTAGGAACTACTGCTCACTTTGTTTTATCGGGTTGCCATGCCCTGGATATGAAACATCAAACAAGGACCATGTGCCTCAGTCCATCCAGGCTACTGGGACAAAATGTCATAGATGGGGGGCTGATACACAGCAGAAACTCACTTCCTGCGTTTTGGAGGCTGGAAGTGCAAGATTGCGGCGTCAGCAGGTTCAGTGTCTGTGGAGGGCCCATTCCAGGTTTATGGGTGAACGGCCATCTTCTCGCTGTGTCCTCACATGATGGAAGGGGTGAGGGAGCTCTCTGGGGTTCCTTTCATAAGGCACTGATCCTATTTATGAGGCTCTGTCCTCATGACTGTGTCACCTCCCAAGGATCTCACCTCCTCCACCACCACCTTGGGGGTTACAATATTTCAATTTATGAATTTGGTGGGGTGCAAATATCCAGACCACAGCACAGCAGGAGAAACTTTTTAATAATCTCCCTTATGTAAAAATGCTTAAGAAAACTCCCCCCAAAAAAGAAGTGAGTTATGTCTAAAAAAATATATAATTACATCACAGTCAATTAGTACTATGTCAGCAATGGAAGAGTAATTCAACGTCAAAACAATATGTTTGTACAATTAACATATTACCTGTTACTAAAATTAATGTGTAATATTATCTGAAAGGAAAAAAATTATCTTAATAATTTAGTAACTGATAGTTATAATAGTATTATAATAGTTTATAATCAATACTTTATTAAAAACTATTTGATGCAATTGTATACTCATTCATGGCTACAAAATATAAAATATATTCCGAGCAAATTAGCAATAGAAAGGAGCATTGTGACTAACCAAACGCTACCTGTAAATAATAATAAACTCATACTTAATGCTGAAACCTTAGAAGTATTTCCATTGACAAGAAGAACCGTTGTGGACATCCCCTCTCACCACTTCCCTTTGACTCTGCATTAGAAGCTCTGCCCATGCAATAAAACAATAGAAAGTGCTAAAAGATGCAAGAAAATGAAAGAATGAGCCAAAAACTCTCATTATTTGTGGGAGATACGATTACTAGAAAATTCTATAGCATCCACAGCCTATTAAAATTAACAACAGAACTGAGTGACATCAACATCAAGTCAATTTTGTTCCTATTCCCCAAGGATAACCATTTAAAACATAATCCACATATGCTCCTTCACGCATTTCACAAGTGTTTGCTGAGCCCCCGCTGTGTGCTCAAGGTTCTGGGCCCTGGGGGAGAGACGTGAACAGAGAGATGGAAGCCCCCCGCCCTCCCTGAGTTTACAGTGAGAGCAAGGTCAGTGCGAAATATACCACATATGATGACAAGTGCTTTGGAAAGTAACAGAGCAGGGAATTGGGTGCGTTTCAAAGACGTTGAGTCCTGGAGGTCCTCACTGAGAAGGTGACTTTCAGCAGAGACCTGAGGAGGGAGGGAGTGGGAGGTGCTCGGGCAGGGAGAAAAGTGTGTGCAAAGGCCCTAGCACAGGAGTGTGTCGACAGGTTTGAGGAGTCACAGAGAGGCTGGGTGGGCACAGCAGGGAAGTGGCAGCACCACCTCCAGCTCCCACTCAGAAAGCTGATGAATGTGGGAAAGGAAGGCCCAGTCTACTTTCTGCACTTCCATCTGTGGGAGAGAAGTCATGGCGGGCTAGACAGGATGGCAGTGAAGGAGGGCCGGCGGGGCTAAAGCCTGGATAGATCTCTCAGGTAGAGCTTTTAAGACCTGAAGACACCATGAAGTTGAGGAGGAGTCCAGGTCAGGAACTCCCAGTTCCTGGTCTGCACAAGCTGGAAGGAGGGAAATGCCATCTGCTCAGGGGCATCACCAGAGAAGCAGTGTCAATGAGCAGTGAGGTGTGGGGTGAGGAGATCAGAAATGCAGAGTTAGACCTGTCTGGTTTTGAGATTCCTATTACATATCCAAGCAGAGATGTTGAGAGATGTTTGACAGACTAGTCTGGAAGGCAGGGGAGGGATTTGTGCTGGGAACTCAAAACAAAAATCATCGTGCCACAGGTAATAGTTAAAGTAACTCACAAAACCAGATGAGATCATCGAGCGCCTGAGGACCCATGACATTAAGGGGTCAGAGAGATGGGACAGCCACTGCAGGATGAGAAGGCACAGCCAGAAAACCAGGAGCAAGCTGACGGGTGTGGTAGACCGGAAGCCCAGTGAAGAACACAAAGTAGGAAGTGTCTCAGGGATGTGCAGGCACTCACTCCACCAAACACTCAGGGCAGTCAAGTCAGACAAGGCCAGGAAATGGACCACTGGATTTAGCAATGTGTCCATGAGACTAGGAAGAGGAAATGAAGACAGTGAGTACAAATACATAGTAGTAAAAAAAGATATTCACAGAAGCAACAAAATCTTTAAAGTGAAAGAAAATAACCTGGTCATAAATCTAACCAAAAGTAGGAATGACCTCCAGGGGGGAAATGTATAAAATATTATTGAAGATGATTTGAAAACACCTAATTAGACATATATATACACACACACACACACATCACATTATATATATCATATGTATCATACATAATATGATAAATATATCACATATATATATATTTAAGGATACGAAAATTGAATGCCTTAAAACGGGAGGTAATTGAATCATGGGGACAGTTACCCCCATGCTGCTGTTCTTGTGACAGTGAGTGAGTTTTCACAAGATGTGATGGTTTTATAAGGGCCTTTTCCCCTCCTTCACTCTACACTTCTCCTTCCTGACACCATGTGAAGAAGGACATGCTCCCTTTCTGCCATGATTGTAAGTTTCCTGAGGCCTCCCCAGCCCTGCACAACTGAGTCAATTAAACCTCTTTTCTTTATAAATGACCCAGTCTTGGGTATTTCTTCATAGCAGCATGATAATGGACTAATACAAGGGTTAGTTGTACATATTATTTTGTCACCCAGGTACTAAGCCAAGTACCCAATCGTTATTTTCTCTGCTCCTCTCCCTCCTCCCACCCTCCACGCTTAAGTAGGTCCCAGTGTCTGTTGTTCCCCTCTTTGTGTCCATGTGTTCTCATAATTTAGCTCCCATTTATAAACGAGAACATGTAGTGCTTGGTTTTCTGTTCCTGCATTAGTTTGCTAAGGATAATGGCCTCCAGCTCCATCCATGTCCCTGCAAAGGACACAATCTCATTCTCTTTTTTATGACTGCACAGTATTCTAGTCTATCATAAAGACACATGCCTGCAAATGTTCACTGCAGCTCTATTCACAATAGCACAGACATGGAATCAACCTGTGTTTCACTTTCAATATGTATTCAATAAGTAACACAAGACAGTCGACAATGTGTTATAAAATAAACTTTCTGTCAGATGATGTAAGTGGCCAGAGCAATTTAAGGCAGGCTGAGCCCACATTTAAGGCAGGCTGGGCCCACCTATGATGGTTGGTAGGTTTGGTGCAAATGCATCTCAATTTAGAGTATTTTCAACTTACGATGGTTTATTGGGAGGTGCATCTGTATTCACATTTGAAACTATTAAAATTAAATTGGATTAAAATTTCAGCTCCTCACCAGCAGAAGCCACATTTCGAGTGTTCACATCACACGTGGCTGGCTGCTTCTGTATTGAACAGCACAGAAAGTTCTATTGCACAGAGCTGGTACTTCAGGGTAAACCTGCCTTACACCTCACAGAGGAAAGGTGCAATTACGGAGACTCTGCCTCATTTAAGCCCTTACACACAGGGACACCCCTATGCATGTATAACCTATGCACACACATCACACACCTATGTATGCACATGCACTCTTACACACCTACACCTGCACCCACCCACATACACACACCTCTCGTGCAACCTAAACGCCCATTACAGCTGGAAAGGCCTCTGTGCAGGGTAGTACCACTCACTAAATGGGAGTGTGTGATGAGTCTAGTAGTTGTTCTCAGCCTGGGGCACTCGGGCAAGCTTTCCCGACTCCCTACCTTGCACTGGGTGGAGGTGGTTCTCTTGTTGGCTATGGAGGAAGAAGGTCATCTTGAAGGCACTGATTGGAGGGCCCTATTAGGGTGCTAATGTGGGTACTACAATTATGAGAACACATGGACACAAAGAAGGGAACAACAGATACTGAGACCTTCTTGAGGGTGGAGGGTGGGAGGAGGAAGAGGAGCAGAAAAAATAATTACCAGGTAGTCAGCTTAGTACCAGGGTGATGAGAAGTGAAGGCCCCCATTTGGGAAGTTTGAGAGCATTGACAGGTTCCTGACTGCCTGGAATTGTCCAGCACAGGACTGTCAGCTGTGGGCAATGGGTAATCCCAATAGCGGTGTCTTTACTTCAGAGACAGACCTCAGAATGACGGGCACCCATGGAACATGCCATGTTTTCATGCATGAGCTTCTACACTTAAGAATTGCCATCAGAGATTTTTAACAGTTACCCCTTTTGATGGACAAAAATCTCCCTTAGCATCGATCAGCCAGCGAGCAAAGTAACTGTTTTACTTAGCTCTCTTTTTAAAGATTTACGGCTGGCACGGTGGTAACATTTCACGACCCATAAAAACCCAATCCCTGGAAGTTGTCCAGTGCCTCACAAATCACGAAGTGATGATGGAGCAGAGCTGGCCCTAAAACTCAGCTACGGCCTCTGTGTGTGCGAGTGCATGAGCATGTGGAGGGGCGTGAGCACATGTGTGCATGTGTGAGAGCGTGGGCGAGTGCATGTCTGTGTGTGAGCATGTGCGTGAGTGGGTGTGAGCACAAGTGTGCATGTGTGAGAGCGTGGGCGAGTGCATGTCTGTGTGTGAGCATGTGTGTGAGTGGGTGTGAGCACATGTATGCCTGTGTGAGAGCGTGGGCGAGTGCATGTCTGTGTGTGAGCAAGCATGTGTGTGACTGGGTGTGAGCACATGTATGCATGTGTGAGAGCGTGGGCGACTGCATGTGTGTGTGTGAGCGTGTGTGAGTGGGTGTGAGCACAAGTGTGCATGTGTGTGAGCAAGCATGTGTGTGAGTGGGTGTGAGCACAAGTGTGCATGTGTGAGAGCGTGGGCGAGTGCATGTCTGTGTGTGAGCAAGCATGTGTGTGGGTGTGAGCACATGTATGCATGTGTGAGCGTGGGCGAGTGCGTGTGTGTGTGAGCATGTGTGTGAGTGGGTGTGAGCACAAGTGTGCATGTGTGTGAGCAAGCAGTTTGTGCACTGCATGAGCATGAGTACATGTGTGTGCACGTGTGAGAGCATGGGTGAGTGCATGTGTGTGAACATGGGGAGTATATGTGTGTGCATGGGTGTGAGCATGGGTGAGTGCATGTGTATAAGTGTGTGTGTGAGCAAGCATGTGAGTGGGCATGAGCACGTGTTGCATGTGTGTTAGCATGGGTAAGTACATGTGTGAGAGCAAGTGTGTGTGTGTGTGAGCAAACGTGTGTGGGTGTGAGCACGTGTGTGCACACCTGTGAGCATGGGTGAATGTGTGTGTGAGCATGGGTGAGTGCCTGTGTGTGCTTGGGTGTGAGCACGTGTGCATGTCTGTACGGGTGAGTGTATGTGTGCGAGCAAGGGTAGAAATGTGTGTGGTCGTGTGTGCACATGTTTGAGCACGTGGGAGTGTGTAAGCATGTGTTGAGGAACGTGACCATTTTGAGCATATGCCTGAACACGTATGTGTGTGTGCACATGTATAAGCATGTGCATGCACACTTTAACTGGAAATTTCAGGTATGCAGGGTGTGGGTCTCCCCCCAACACACACACACACTGCTCCCTCCTTCCATCCCCCTGGCCTGGGGCTTCGCATCTGTCCCTCAGGCATCGTCCCTGCTAATAGCCATGCAGCCCAACCAGAGCCAGGAGGAAGCTGCATTGGTGCCGCCACACAGCCCTGCACAGCTGGTGAACAGCAGCTTCCCTCACTGTGGGGATGAGCTGGTCCGCCTGGAGCCAGTGTGGCCGCAGGGCTTCCTACCAAGCCTCCCTAGGGTTGGGGAGGAAAAGCTGCCTCCGAGGCCTGGACTGTGCTGTGCTGATGTTCGTCTGCCCTGCTGCCTGCAGGGAGCACAGAGGCTGTGGGTCCTTGCAGGAGCGGCACAGGGACAGAGGCCACAGGAGGCATGGGTGGGTCGTGCGTCTTCACTGGGTGTAATCTACAGGGACGAAGGCCACAGGAGGCACAGGAGGGTGGCACATTTTCACTGGGTGTATTTGGTGCCCGAGAAGTATGCACCCCCCAGCGCAGCCCTGCTAACCAGGACTGGCACCTGACGCTCTAATCAGGAAAGCAGAGCCTGGGGAAGACGACGTCCCAGGCTGCGACCACTCAGCAGAAGAGTCAGAAACAACCCTGGCCTGGCAGCTCCTGGATGCAGGCTCCTCTGTGATCAATGAGATTTCCACCAAAAATGAGTCGCCGCTTATTTACTGTGCATTTGTGTGGGCCCGTTCTCTGCTAATAAGAAAACTTGGCAGAAAAGCCCCATTCCTGGGGCAAGCAGCTATTCTAGGAGAGTGTGGGAATGGGAGATGGGTTCGAGGTAACCCCCACCATATGATTCTCCTCGAGCCCCTCTCCCGAGTCCCCTCTGAGGGCCCTGAGACCAGCATTCCTGACCTGCATATCTCAGGTAGCAACAAAGGTCTCAGCTCCACAAAGGGAGATCTCCGCAGACCACCGCTTCGTCAGTGTCACCCGGCGGCCTCCCTTTCTCGTGTCCCAAGAGGGGTGGGGATTGGGTTTGGCTTTCTGTGGGGCATACGGTTTCCAAGTGGACGTTTAATTCACATGCCAGTCCCTGGTGGCGGATTCGGTTCTCCACTTCTGTAACAGGAGCTGGGCCGTCACTACTGTTGGAATCAAACAGACCACTTCTTCCAGAAGAATCCTAGCCCGCACTGAAAACAAAGCAAAATAAACTCACCATCCAACAACCACCCCCATGTGGCATATCATCCTCCATTTGGATTTCCTTTGGCTTTTGTTTGTGGCAAGAATGTGGAAACAATGAAATCCAGTATCTCCCCTGGAGACATGAGATTTTGTTAACATTTGGGGGAAAGTCAAGACTGAGAGTGAGGCAGCCCCAGCGTCGGGACTGCGTGGCCCCGGGATCCAGCATGAGGACGGCCAGCTCCTAGAGCTCCATCCCTTCTGCAAGAGGAGTGGGGCAACCTCAGCATCGGGATCACACGGCCCAGGGGTTCCAGTGTGAGGACGGCCAGGTCCTGGAGCTCCATCCCTTCTGCAAGAGGAGTGGGGCAACCTCAGCGTCGGGACCACACGGCCCAGGGGTTCCAGTGTGAGGACGGCCAGGTCCTGGAGCTCTATCCCTTCTGCGTGAGTGGGGCAGCCTCGGCGTCCGGACCACGTGGCCCCCGGGTTCCAATGTGAGGACGTCCAGCTCCTGGAGCTCCATGCCTTCTGTGCCAGGGCCCCAAACTGTTGTGCCAGCACCAAGCAGGGGCTCACTCCTTTGGTGCCAGGTTGTTTGGACCATAGGTGAGAAAAAGGGCCCTTAATGGTCCTACAGGAGCGGTATAGGGCTGTCCACAAAGAAGAGGGTGCCTGGATGCTGTGGCGGGACCATGTCAGGATGCCTCCGTGAGTGCCATGCCTGGACACCATGGGAACTGACCACGGGTCCAATCACAGGAGTCGTCAGGCAGCAGTTCCTGTGCTGGCATTTAAGAGCAGATTCACACATGCTGACCATCAGCCTTGCTGAAAAAGGGGGTCACAGCTGCTTGTGAAAAAGTAAGACGACCAGCCAGTACCCGAACCTGAGTATCTGACTTCCCCCGTGTCGGGACCCGAACCTGAGTATCTGACCTCCCCCGTGTCGGGACCCGAACCTGAGTATCTGACCTCCCCCGTGTCGGGACCAAACCTGAGTATCTGACCCCCGCCCCTCAGGACCCGAACCTGAGTATCTGTAGCTTATAGTGATCCCCATTCTACCCAGAGGCTCAGGTCTGAAGAAAGTGGTTCGGCTAGAATGTTCTTGCCCTCATCACACCTCAGAAGCTGAATTCTCAGATGAGGGACACGGAGTGGGGTGATTCAGGACATTTGGGACACAGACTCTGGAGCCAGACCACTTGGCTCGAATCCCAGCTCTGCCACACACAAGCTGTTGGCCAGAGACAAGTTCTCAGCCTCCTTTGGCCCTGCTTTACTCCCCTGAAATGGAGCTGTTAATGGCACCCCCCTCACAGCATGGTGGAGATTCCAGCATCAGCACTTGAAGAGCCTTTGGGCAGCATCTGGAGCCCAGCAAGCACACACAGGAACCTGATGGACAAGCAGGACAGAGGCAGCCTCATGAGCACTGCACAGGCACCTGCACACAATTGGCAGCTAGAGGGGAATGCTTCTACCCATGACAGCATGATGGCGTGAGAGGCGTCTCCACCCTTGAGAAGCACAGGCTGCAAGAAGACAGCTGGGCCATGGGGGTCCTGATCACACGCTGTGGGGCAATTTTAAGCACCTGCCATCCCCGGCTGACCCGTGCTGAGGGACAGCCCGTGCTGTGGGTCCCTCTGGCTCCCTTGGCAGAGCCCTGCAGCAGTGGGAGGCTGAGCGTCCAAAGCCCTAAAGCCACCACCAGCCCAAGCAGTCATCTGGAGTGGTGCTTGGTGAGCAGTGGCATGCCGTGCCCCAGGCCTTCAGCTCAGGCCTGCAGAGCTCCGGAGCTCCGGAACGGGAGAGCCAGGACACAGGGGTGCGGCCCGCGATCGCCCAGGATGGCCGGTGGCCCTGGCTGCAAGCCTCATCTTTCCCTTGGCCCCTGTAACCAGGCACAGCCCAGGCTGTTCCCCTCCCTTTCGAGGGGAGCCGGTCATCAATACATCAGTTTGTAATCACATGACCAGGACGGTTCTTGGACGTGAAGCCACCAAAAGGCCAAGGGTCCTGTCATTGCCTCGACGGGCTGCCTGGGGGTTTCCTGCAGCCAACGGAAACTGACCTTTGTGCCGAGGAAATAGCCAATCCAGCCAGAGGCAGGAGAAGGCTTGGTCCAGGTGCCCCAGGGGTCTCTTCTCCCCTTGAGAGGACAAAGGCTTAGGGAGGAGACACACAGGTGCACTCCCAGCCCCCGGGATTCCTGTGGTGGTTTCCTTCACCATTGTCAGCGCTGGAAACATAGAAGTTGACACAGTCCCATTGAAGTGGGTCAAGTGTGTTGTCGAAGGTAGTGCACATGTACAATGGCAGGTCTGTCAGCACCTGAGGGTGCTGAGGGCCCGAGGTAAAGGCTCATCATGAAGCCATCAGTGACCACATCTTTTTTCTTTCATTCAATCAAAGCAAAGTGTACATCTTCAACGCATGACCTGGCAAGATTTAATAAGACACGGCAGAAACTGTGAAAGAAAGAGGTGAATTCCAATCGAGGAAGTCTGATCTGGCTTGAATTAGGCCGACTGTGAATGGGGGTAAGGGCATCGCCAGCAGAGGGGAGATGGTGAGGCCGATGGCGGCATTACTCAGAGAGCAGGAGACTGGTGGGAAAGGAGAGTGATGGGTTCTGCTGCAGGAAGACATGGATGCCCCTCCACAGGTTTGAACTCTACCAGTGTTGAGGGCCATGAGAAGTTTCTAAATAGGGGTTCCTAGGTGTGGACGTGCTTTAGGGGGTCAGTGGCTCCAAGAGTAGAATCATTTTGGAGGGAGAGAGGTTACCATGAAGCCTGCTCAAAACAGATTCCGACGATACCCAGTAGACGCCTATGGGCTGTACCAGCAAAGGAAGAGACATTTGGGAGGGAAACCCTGTGCCAGGCTGGTGAAGGTGAAGACGGGGCACACTGTTGCAAACAAGTCCAAGTTTTCTGTTAAAGCATCAACACTCTCACCTTAACCTTATAAATTTCCTTAGCCTGAACAAAATTACCCTTCTCAGCTGAAACTTGCAATGAATACTAATGACAAATTACAGTGCTTTTCCCTAATGCTAATGTCTACACTATAGCTACAAAGCTGTTCTTATTTCAGTCCAAGCCCGACCCCAAGACTGAAAGAGGCAGCCTTTCCACCTCCAAGGCCCTACCTGTCCCTGGTGCGGATTTCAGGGCTCTGGATGCTGCTTCCCTTGGTGGGGGCTGGCACCGTGAAGGGCCTGACCGTGGCCAGCCCTGTCTGCCCCTCTTTGGAGATGTCATTCTAGACACAACCTCTCACTATCCAGCACTTTTATTTTCCTACCCATAATACAACAGTAAGCATTAGCAACATTCCTCCGATGTGCCAGCACAGGGAGAGAACCAGAGTGTATGTAGGACCTGGCTTCTGCCTTCAAACATCTTCCAACTTGTTCAGAGTCCAGAATGAAACAAACGAAGTGTACAAAAGACAAGCGGTATTCAGTCCCTGGCTTGTGTACAAGCTCACGGGAGGAGGAGGTTAACCCTCGGGAGAAGCTGTGCTGGGGAGGTTGCAAGTCCTTCTTGGAAGCCAGAGACCAGGCCGGGGATCCAGACTGCAAAGTCACATGGCTTGTGCCTGGCACGCCAAGAAAGACACGCAGCAGAGAGAGCCCCTGGGGCAGGCTGGGGTCATGGAGAGAGGGTCCTGCATGCCAGGCCAAGGGTTGGGATCTCTGGTTCTGATGCCATGGCTTCCATGAGGCCACCTCTCAGGGGTCAGGCACATCAGGGCAGGGTAGTCCCGGGAAGGGGCAAACGCGGGGTCTCGGGGAATGCACTGAGGGCAGGAGCCCGGGTATGGAAAGACACCTCGAGTTTTCCTGCCAAATGTGTGTGATTCAATTCACTTTCCCCAGCACTGACCTGACTCTTAGGCCACATGAAACCTGAAGGAACGCTGCAAGGGAAGGCTCTGTGCACAAGCAGATCATCCATCCTGCAGCTCAGCGGCTTCTTACGATGCTAACATTCTTAACTGTTTAACATTTGTTTGGCAACCTCATACATGAATCCAAGTCCCTCTTCCTGTAACAGCCATCGCCATCAATTAGGCATCAAGTAAGTCTCCGATCCTGTGCCTAGGGCTTTATGTAAGTGGTTTCTTTAATCTCACAACAATGCCAACAAGATCACCCCTGCTAACACCGAGCCCTGTGGGTTTTCTCCTAGAAGCCCAAAGGGTCAGGGCTTATCAACCGCACAGGCAAGACGGGCCCAGGTCAGCTGACCGGAAGGTGGGCTCTGTCCGCCTCTCCCTGCGGCCCCGGTGGAAGGCAGTTCATTCATGAGACATGGAGACTGAGGCATGGGTGAGCTGGATGAGTGACTGCGTGTGCACCAAGGAGGCAGCTGCCACCACGCAGCTCCACCCGCCAGCCCAAGCACAAGTCTCGCTGCAGCCTCACTGCTGTTTCCTTGCCGCCACCTCTGCCCCCGAGCCCAGGCAGCATGTGGATGTCAGTGCAGCCTCAGCACCACCCACTCCTGACCTCTTCACCCACCTTCACCATCTTTCCTGCTGGCTCCCTGGTGCCTTCAGAATAAAGACCCTTGAGACCTTGTCAAGGCTCCTGCCTTCTCCGGCAGGCTCTCAGCCTGCCTCCTGGCCTTGTGTGCTTCGCTCTCAGGGCATTCCACAGTTGTACTTTTGTATATTTTAGGGAGTTATTGGACCAGCTTCTGCCTTTCCCAGTAGACTACACACTGCATTAAGGTGGAGACTATGTATTTGATAAACTTCTGTAGAATGAATGGTCTGGAGCGCAGGAGATGGAGAGAACGTTGGCTCCCTTGGCAGGAATAGCAAAGTGGGCACAGGAATCCCCTCTGCAGAAGGGAGGAGACGACTTTTGCTCCAGACCAGTTGCATCTGGGCGTGGGGCTGGCTCACATGCTGAAGGTGCCCTGATCAGCAGAACTCAGAGGAGGTGCCGGCTGCGGAGTCCAGCCGGGGCCTTCACACAGAGGCTGTGCGAGTTTCTGAGGGAGGTGAGACTCACAACACGAGACTCCCATAGGGGAAGAGCAGACCCCGGGACCGAGCCTGGGGAACGCAGCAGGGCCAGCCCAGTGAGGCCGAATGACTGGACCCCAGGGAGGCAGAAGACAGAGGGGCCCTGGGAGTCAGTACTGAGAGACCCGGAAGGCGGGAAGCATTGAAGACTCCACACAGGGAGTCAGTACTGAGAGACCCAGAAGGCGGGGAGCACGGAAGGCTCCACACGGGGAGTCAGTACTGAGACCCAGAAGGCGGCGAACTGAAGACTCCCTGAGAGACCCGGAAGGCGGGGAGCACGGAAGACTCCAAAAGACTTCATAGTCATGTTTTTGTTTTATAAATGGAGTTATCAGCAGACAGTGAAGTGGGTTTTTTTGTTTGTTTGCTTTGTTTTGAGACGGAGTCTCACCCTGTTGCCCAGCCTGGAGTGCAATGGTGGGATCTCGGCTCACTGCAACCTCCGCCTCCTGGGTTCAAGCAATTCTCCTGCCTAAGCCTCCCGAGTAGCTGGGATTACAGGCACGCACCACCATGCCCAGCTAATTTTTTGTATCTTTAGTAGAGATGGGGTTTCACCATGTTGGCCAGGCTGGTCTCGAACTCCTGACCTCAGGTGATCCACCCACCTCGGCCTCCCAAAGTGCAGAGATTACAGGCATGAGCCACCATGCCCTGCCGAGTGAAGTGGTTTTAAAAATCCAACTATAGATTTGGCTTTAGAAAAGTAATTGCAAATCTTAGATGCGGAAGCCCAAGGGCTTGATGGCCAGAAGTGGCTGTGGAGGGTGGAGGTGGCAGAGGGGCTGCAGCTGCGTGAGAAAGCACCTTTCCAGTAAGGGGCTGCAGCCATCTGGTCGCCTTTCCAGAACTCCGACTAAGAAAGTGAGGATAGAAATGGGACCGTAGACGGAGAGGATCCCAGAGGAAAGAGGAGTTTCAGTTAGAACGTTTTATTCAAATACGAAGGGGAAGTTCCACCCCCATTGAGCACTGGGGAGTGCGTTCTCAGACAGGGATGGTTAAGAAGCCGCAGTGGTGTGCCCCGGAAACCAGTAGCATGCGCCACAGCTGTCTAATCCATGCACAATAACCTCGCTGCCCATTCATCCGCATTTGCCTTAGGTTTTCAGAGAAGTAAAATTGTGTGAGAAAGTTGTTGCATTTGGACTTCTAGCCCAGGAACAAAAAGAAAGTCCAGCGGACTGTGTTAGCACACTCGGGAGCCCGAAGCAGGTGAGCATCTGTCTGGCACACCAGGTGTCGATCTCCCTGAGACGAACTGGAAAATGCTCTTCCCGGAAGTGCAGCACCTGAGCGTGTGATGTGTACTTGTTCGTGTGGGAGGCCCAAGACGCCATCCAACCCCATGGCTCTCAAACCGGGTCTCCAGACCCACGGCCTCAGCAGCATCTGCAGCCCCCAGCGTTCCAGATTCTCAGACTCAGCCCCCACCCACGAGTCAGAAACACTGGGGCTGGCTTGGGAAACCCGTGCTCTCCTGGGCTCTCCACGCTGACTCTCATGCACCTGAAATCTAAGAGCTTCTGCTCGAATTGGACAGTTCTCACTCACTCAGAACCACCTGGGGACGCTGTTGAAATCCCATGCTGGGATCCTGTTCCCAAGGACCCTGTGCATTTGTCCTGGCCGTCATCGAGTTTTAAAAACTCCCCAGAGGCGTTTACTGTGCATCCAGGGATGGGGCCATCGGCAAGGTGGCTCCGTGGGTCAAAGCAGACCTCACAGTTCGAATGCACAGCTCCCATTGTCTCAAGTAAAGAGACAGGTTTTGTGCTTTTGAGTCTTTTAGAAGAGAAGGGACATGGAGATCTAAAAGAATATGTGGTTTATGAAAGTTCAGTTAAAAAATGGTGAAGATGATAAATTGTATTTTATGTGTATTTTACCACAAGAAAAAATAGAGGAAAATGCAGGATATTAAAAACAGTGCTACCTGGAATTTGTACGCGCATGAGTAATTTAAAGTCCAAAACGACAAACTCCCTGGGCCGCCTCTGAACCAATGTGCTCCCGAGCCCTCTTCGGCCTCCCTGGGTCACGTCTCTGCAGATTAGAACCGTGCTATGCCGAGCCCACCTTCCTGTTGCCATTTTGTGGGGAAGGAAAACGAATTTAATCTCTTTTCCTGACCCCACCCTTCTTTTCCATAGTGAACAACAACAAAAGTCGTATAATGGAACTTAGAATTGATGGGGCCCACAGCATACCGAGGCTCATTAAGCAATAAAGATCGTGATTGAGAATATTGTTCACGATTAATGACAGGCTGGGGGCCGAAAACGCACAGCTGACGGCCAGGAAGCCCAGTTGGTGAGAACCCTGCCAAGCATCCCCCTCAAGGCAGTCGGTGCCATTGTCAGCAGCAGAGGACGCAGACCTGGGCAGGGTGGGACCCTCCCTGAGAAGCCCGCCCTCCGCGCCCGCACCTCCCCTCTGTCTGCCGCGCCCCTTCCCCGCGGAGCCCATCTGTGGCTGCAGCCACATCCTGCATTCCATCCACTTAAAGCCTGTTGTGCAATCCCTTTGGACCGGTGGACACCTAATTAAAACAAATTAACGATCTGAAGCAGAAACTGTGTTTAATGAAGCCTCGCTCAGGCTTGCGCGTGGTGCCAGGGCTGTTTGCCTACAAATATTTACCAGCCCTTGGTGCGGAAGAAGCACGGCCACCTGTCCCCAGCCTTCCTTCCACCCGCGGGCAGTGCCAAGCGGGGTTCCTCCCACCATCGCCACAACGACCCCTGGTCCCTGTGCCCATGGAGCTGTAAGAGCGGCATCCGCCTCCCTCTGGCCTGCTCTCCCTCGGGTCAGGGTCCTGCCAGGCCCCTGCTGGCTGACCCTTCTGATCCAGTCTGGGTCCAGCTTTGGCAATCTCAAGTTCACCCAGCAATTGGGTGGGGTTTTCCTGTAGGTGGGGCCAACAGCCCGAAAGCCACCTAGGGTTAAAAGTAAAAAACTTGTGATTATTTTCCCAAAACAGAGATGAGACCCACCTTAAGGGTACTTGCTCCTAGAATTGCCTCAACTCTCATTTCAGGTCTGGTAAGATGGTGCAATTATTATAACAGAGAAGAAATAATTTGTTTTAAAGACAAAAGGAAGGAGAAAGTGGAGAGGGGCAAAGAGAAGGCAAGAATTGAGGCAGAAAGGTGGACCAGGACAGCAGGGAGTGGACCGGCTGAGGGAGGCAGGAGGATGCCCCAGAGCCCTGACCTCCGTCTGTCTCGAGTTCTTGGCCTCACCTGCCTCCTTCTCAGCATCTCACCTGACAGTGACTCCGACGAGCACCTCCAGCCGGGGCCCCCAGATCTGCACACTGTTCCCACCATGAGACCCTGCACATGCCCCCGCCCAGGTGAGGGCTCAGTGCTCTCAGCCCTCCACACAGCACAACACTCCGCTGCCACAAGCGTGGGTGATTTGGATGTCAACCCCACAAGGCAAGGCCCAGAGGGAGCTCAGGGTGAGCCCCTTCCACAGAGTCCCTGAGCCACACAGGAAGCCAATAGTCTCTGCAGGATCACAGACAAGGTGCGGAGCAGGTGCAGAGCTCTGTCACTGCTCCCAACATGCCCAGCATGGGACGGGATGAAACAGCCTCTCCACCAGGTGCCCAGGGCAGGGCCTGAGTCCACAGGACTGTCGGCCCCACAGAAATGTTTTCATCTCTTTCAAAATAAGAAGGAAGAAAACAAACTGCTAGGTAGAAGAAAATGTTTTATTGTATTCAAATGTATTCATGTTTTCCCAATGCCGTTGTAAAATGTCATTTATAATCTTTCTTATGGAGGGCAGGCCCTGCACCAGCAGCTCTAGGGGCCAGACCTGTATGTCGCTTCCAGGGCACTTCCTGGGCCGGCAACAACTGCACCAGGCAGCCAGCAGGGAGGCCAGCAACCGTCCCCATCAGCCCCAGCCTGTGGGCTGGGCCTCTCCTTTAGAGCTGCCCCTTCCCCTTAAAATAGCCTGTGTGCTGACGATGATGTCTGGGCTGGCCCCTGGCCCATTCTCTAAAGAAGACAGCCCCAACGCTGCCGCACACAGACAGGCAGGTCACTACCTGTCAGCTCAGGTCACTGGAGACTCTGGCCCCACTGACCACCCCTGCCTCCTGGGCCCCGCTGGGGACAGGGCCGACACAAGTCCATGCCCGTCTCCTCTTCCAGACTGTCCCCGCTTCCCTCTGCCCTGCATTCTTGGTCCCTGCCTGCAGCCCTGAATTCCTGCAGTGTGCGAGGCAGGATGTGCATAACTCTGGAATTCACTTTCTCACCTGCCTGTCGCAGCCTGAGCCCGTGAGCCCGCAGGGCTCAGCACAAGTCCCATCTGCTCACCAGGCAGACGCATGGCAGGCTGTGACTCAGGAGAGGGAAGTCCCTGGGCTACAGACTATTAATTTTAAACCCAGAAGACCAGGTGACACCCTATTCTGAACATCAAATAAGGGGAAATGAATGCATCGCATACCAGGTGGACCAGCTCCCAGGTGCTTGGGCAGGACGCGGCCATCCCTGGGGTTGGTTCTCCCTGTGCCTGGCACTCTCCTCTCCAGGTGCACCAGAGCTGACTCTGCACTGCCAAGTGGGCTTGGGGAGCACTACACCCCACAGCAATGCTACCTGCTGGGAAGGGCACAAGAAGACGGGAAGCCATCAGCCACGCAAAGGGACAGCCTCCAAAATCAACACGTTTGGAATCAGCCACGCAAAGGGACAGCCTCCAAGATCAACACATTCACAAGGAACCAGGAGCCAAAAAGAAGACTTTACCTCGAGCCATTCCCGGAAGCACGAGTCGCTCCCACCTCCAGGCACACACCAGCGATTACTTGGTTTGGAGCTGCCCAGCCCAGCCCAGCACTCTTGCCAGGGTACCAGAGCCTGGAGGAGGAGAAGAGGTGCCCAACCCCACTGTGCTGCGGGACTGGCAGGGCTTGACACACATGTGCCACTGTGTTGCACGACCACAGCCTAGTGGGCTTCCTCTGCCTTCACCCAACCCGCTAAGGACAATGCTGAGGTCAAACGGGTCTTATACGCAGATTTTTGGACTCCTGAACTGAACAGACTTTGTAAACATAGTTTACTTCTTAAATTTAGTCTTTTATCACGTTCTTCCAGATAGAGAATGGCTCTCTTAGTGACATCAAGATCATGTTTCTCCCAACCAGCCATTGTTTGCTGGAAAACCAAGCTCGTTGCCACCACATCCATAACCCAGCATAATATTCGTGTGAACGGGTTAGTGCTGTCAGCATTAGAAATGCCGGATTCTTAATGCTTAGAGCTGAAAGAGACCATCCTCAAGCCCAGCACTGTGACCTCACATGAGAAAAGCATGACGCACCACGTGCTCTGAGGTCAGCCCTGCAGTCTGTACAGCTCCACCTCCAGTCTCACCATCCCCACAGCCCTGCCCCAGTAAGTTCACTGGACGCTGGATGCTAGATACTGGCCTCCTCTGCTTGTAGCTTTCACCCCTGCCTCCCGAGTATTTCAAGTGAGACGCCTGCTCACATCAGTGAGTGTCCGATACCGAGGGAGGAATCGTGATCTGAACAATCAGATTTGAATATCTTTCATAAGCCTTCTTTCTAAATCTCCAGCGAGCTCACACTTGCCTGATGGAATCTAACCATCATGCCCTCCCCATCTTGGCACCTCGACAACTTTTGCAATATTATCATGACCTGGCAAGAACGTGCTGTTTGCAGATGCAGGCGACCGCGTGTTCTTTGTTGACATGCCAAGCAAAGGAGGCTGGAAGAGGAGCCCTTCCAAGATGCCACCTGCAGTTCTCACTGCTCTTGTCACTACATTGAACATATTTGGCCGTCGTTAGTCACTTCGGATAAAAATACAAGTAGATTTCAGCCATGTTTGGTAATTTCTAAGAGAGGGTTCACGGAGTCCCACGAGGGGCACTAAGACCCTTTATCCCCCAAGACGCCCACCAAGTGCTCCATGTCCTGCCGGTTTCCACCTCACACTGTGAATGGTGGTTTGTGTTTTCCAACAACACCCAAGGCTTCAGTTTCTTTCACCTTATAAGGAGTACTTTCCCCCTGTGGTCAGCAGTACAAGGGCTGGTGTCCTCGACTCCTGAATCTGCAGGGCCTGTGCCCACTGCTCTCTCCTGCCTGTGTGTGGGCCTGACCTGGGGCCCCCTGTTCTGGATGTGCCCAGGACTTCCCTTTGGTGTAGCCCTGGAAGTCCTGTGTCCTGGAGAGAGGCCTCTGTGCCAGGCAAACCAGGGTGGTTGGTGGGGTCATGTGCTGACCTCCTGAAATCACGCCCCCTTCAATTTGTCTTATAGCAAGCAGATTTTGACAACACAAAGCTTTCTCTAAAAATTTAAGGCCGGGCACGGTGGCTCACACCTGTAATCCCAGCACTTTGAGAGGCCGAGGCAGATGAATCACCTGAGGTCAACAGTTCGAGACCAGCCTGGCCAACATGGCGAAACCCTGTCTGTACTAGAAATACAAAATTAGCCAGGCATGGTGGTGCATGCCTGTAATCCCAGCTACTCGGGAGGCTGAGGTAGGAGAATCACTTGTACCCGGGAGACCAAGGGAGCTGAGATTGTGCCACTGTACTCCAGCCTGGGCAACAGAGCAAGACCCCACCTCAAAAAAAAATTAAAGCACAATTTTTAGTGAAGGCTAAAGAAAAATGGTGGGATGTGATCTGAATCCTGATGAAGGTCTGAGAACAGCCATCAAAGGAATCAGAACCAGAAGGGGATTCTAAGGAGCTCTGGGCCTCCCTTGTCCTCAGAAGGCATGACCTTTATTTACACGTGATGTAGTCTGCATTTGCCGGGGGACTGCATGGGACACTCCAGCAGGTTTTCCATCTCGAGTTCCTGTAACCTGCAGCAAAGGCATCAGAACGGCCACAGGTCACGAAGCAGGAATGCGTCCTGCCCGGTGGCATCGCCCCAATCTTTGCTGCGTGGCCTCAGCTCTTCTCCCTCAGGAGCTGCAGGGGCTTTGGCCCACACTCCCCAGGGCACAACCCTGTGAGACTGAGGCACCAACATCTGCCTGGTTCTCAGCACTTACTGGGATTGAGTTGAACATCACAACAAAACTTGCAGAGAGCAGCGGTCAGTGGCCCCAAGGCCGGGCTAGTGCCGGGGACTCGGCCCTGAGCACGCAGGAGGCAGCCTGCCTGTGCCCGGCCCGGGGCCCTGGGTTTCCCCTTTGCTTTGTTCCCCAGGGGGTGCTGGCTGGCACGCTGTCTCGGAGGGGCAAGGAGACGCCAGCCCAGGCAGTTTCCAGGGCAGACCACAGCAATGCCTGGCGTGCGTGGCGGGGAGTGCAGCCATCTGGTCATTAGGGCCGAGTTGCTGCCAGCGCCAGAGGCTCTTTCTCCATCTCATTCCAGAGGCTTTGGAGCCTACGGCAGAGATCCCGGGGAGAGCCTGGCTAAAGCTTATTCTCACATCTTCTCCGTTCCTGGATAGAGAGAACGAACTGCTCTGTGGGAAGATATACACGCATGCATGTGTGTTCTTGCATGTGTGTGAAGACGAAGACACCAGGTGTTGAGGACAGTGGGAGAGTGAGGAGCCAAGGGCGGCACGGACCTCAGAGTCCCAGGGAGTTGCAGGAAGAAGAGCAGAGGCCAGGCAAGGGCAGAAGACCAGGACATCGTGCGAAGCAGAGGGTGGGGAGGCCCAGGGCAGCGGCCACAAAAACCAAATGAGGGACAAGTTCTGCCCTGTGTGGCCAAGGAGACAGGCTTTGAGACTTGTTCCCCCATGGGAGCTGCCCCTGGAGCAGGGGGACGGACGCAGGGGGGCTCCCGCACTGGCTGCGCACCGGGCTCTCACCCCCTCCTCACCCTCGTGCAGGGCTCTCAGCCTCTCCTCACCAACCACACTTCTTGGCACGTTTTCTTGTTCATCTCTAGCACGCTGACTTCCATGATAAAAGGTACCACACACTTCAGAGCTAGTAAGAATGAAGCTGTTGAGGGAAAGTTTGCTTCACGTAGTGGGTAAACCCCAGGGACTCAAGCTGATCAGGACCCGGTGGATAACACACCTCTCGCAGCTGAGCCTCCCACCTCACTCTCAGCCAGTCACAGAGGAAGCCACTGATGCGGACATTGAAGGTGTCCCCCAGACTCTCGGCTCCCTCCAACGAGCCCCCCAAGCAGGAGGCCTGGTTGTCCACCCCCGTGCACGGCAAGTCAGTGCTAATGTGACCTCAACCCTCAACTGTCCTGAAAACCATGTAAGAAAGCATTCGGAAAATGCATGCACCCAAGAGCATCGCAGAGTCCATGACAAACATTCACGGTCATGCTTTTTCAGAGAAGGAATAGGGGTTGGTAACACTCTCTGGTCTGGGGGCTCGGGGAGGTGAGGCGACTTCTCCACACAGCCAGGTGTCCGCTCTTGTCAGTGTGGTCTGCGGACCTCGCACAAAGTGCCCTTGGCACACCCGGGCTGCAGGCAGCCGTATTCTCACCTCCACCTTGTATTCTCACCTCCACCCCGTATTCTCACCTCCACCCCGTATTCTCACCTCCACCCTGTATTCTCACCTCCACCAGGTATTCTCACCTCCACCCCATATTCTCACCACCACCCCGCATTCTCACCACCACCCCGCATTCTCACCGCCACCCCGCATTCTCACCACCACCCCGCATTCTCACCGCCACCCCGCATTCTCACCACCACCCTGTATTCTCACCACCACCCTGTATTCTCACCTCCACCCCGTATTCTCACCATCACCCCATATTCTCACCTCCACCCTGCATTCTCAAAGCCACCCCGCATTCTCACCGTTACCCTGTATTCTCACCCCGTATTCTCACTGTCACCCCGTATTCTCACCTCTACCTCGTATTCTCACCTCCACCCCGTATTCTGTCACCCCGTATTCTTACCACCACCCTATGTTCTCACCTCCACCCCATATTCTCACCTCCCACACTCACTGCACTCGATGCTTCTCAGCCTGAATTGAAATGTCACATGGGTCGTCCACTTCGGAGAAATAAACATTCTAAGAGAAAGTGAAGTTTTCCTTAGGGACATGGAAGAGGGTTCTGTTTATCTTACTCACTTCCCAGCAAATTCTGTTCCGGAGCCAAATGCCGTGATAGGACACAGACCTTAAAAATAGGGGCCTAGTTGCTGCTGCTGTTTGTTCTGGAAGCTTCCAGACCCTGAGGGCTGGCAGCTCTGGTCTCAGGAACCTGGCTGTGCTCAGCCTGCCCTGGTGTGCGTCACTCCAGCAAGGAGGAGGATGTGTGACCACTGGGGACACACAGTAGAAAGGGAAGTGTCCCGCCTGGCAGGGCAGCTTTGCTCCATCAGCCCAGGGACTCAGGGAGACCCAGGAGCAACAGGAGCCACAGCCACTCACAATGCCACGGGGAGAGAGTTACACGTGGGGGAGAGTCACACAGCCACGGAGAGTCACATGGCCGTGAAGAGTCAGTCACACATCCATAGAGAGTCAGGCACCCGGCCGTGGGCCTCAGTCAGACGGCTGTGGAAAGTCAGTCACACCAGTCACGCTGCTGCAGGGAGTCACATGGCAGCAGGGCAAGTGAAATCTCATGGGAACCACCATTCCAGGGCACTGGAGGTGGTCACTTGAGCTCTGCAGCTGGTGGTCCCTGATGGCCGCAAGAACAACACCTCGAGGCTCTGCTGCGCCCCCCAGCTTTGTGCCAGGCAGTGTGCGAATGCGGGTGCCGAGTGTGCTTTGGTCTGATCCTGGAAAGCAAGGTAGCTCTGATGCCGAGATTCGTATCTTGGTGCCAGACAGGGCCCTGCACCAGCCAAGTGGCTGAGTGGGCCTCAAGGGGCTGGAGAGACGCAGGCAGGTGACTTTGCATCCTGAAGAAACACACGGGTGAAATGGCAACTGACTAAATCCCAGCTTCTTCGGAGCTATTTGTAGTTGGCACACTTGGCACCCTCAGTGAGAGTGTGTGCCAGCCTATGAGGAGCCCAGGACCTGTGTGGGGGCCTTGCAGCCCTGTCAGCCTGCAAATCTGGCTGAGAAATCATGACTTTTGTGTGTCTAGAATAAATTGTATTCAGGTTGGAGTGAAGTGCATTGCATTTTTGTGATGAAGGCCATGAGCTCTGAGTTACATAACAAGAATTTAGAGGGAGATAAATACCGGCTGTCCAAGCACACTGCCCAGCTAGGGAAGGAGGGTGGAGTCTGGAATACGGGGGTGTCTGCTGGACTTTGGGGGAGCAGCAGGTGTTGCATGTGGGTCCCATGAGATTATAGACGTGTCTCTTCTTTATCAAAGTTGCAGTTCCTCCAGCCACTCCAGGTTCTGTTTCCCTGGGATCATTTAGTCCTGTTGGAACTCAGAGTGGGCCTGCAGACTTCCATCCCACTCACTCATCCAGAGACACCACCCACAGAAGCAGGCACTGGAGAGGCCTGGTCTGGCCGTGGCTCCCAGGATCCAACGTGAAATGCCCCCTGGGTGTTTGGAGACAGAGCTTGCTCCTCAGGGGAAGCCACAGAGAGAGCAGAAGGATGCGAATGCTGCTGCCAAGTTGCTCCCACAGCTCGATGCAGAGGACACAGGTGATGGGAGGCTGGGCCGCGAGAGGCCTCTCACTGCTCATCTTCATTCATTGCATCTTAGTTCTCTCCTCTGTTATTGAGGCCAAACGTACTGCTGGTAAACTGCTGTTCTGTGTATCCCACACTGTGTTCAGGACACAAGCACAGAAGTCCACTCCCTCAGCCAACAGGCTGTTGGTTGGCACCTCTGGTGAGTAACAGGCCCTTGGGAATTAAAAAATAACAACAATCAGCACTGCTCGCTACCCAGTGGCGGCTGCTTCTCCTTGGGCTTCTCTCCTCCTAGGTATGATGTGTGAGCCCTGCAAAGCCAGGACTCCCAGAGCCCCACTTGAGGCTGGGCTTTGCCATCACTCCTCTCTCCTTGTGCCCCTTTTTCCTCCCCACCCCAGATAGTGTGGGTCCCCAGGCTGCCTTTCCATGTGAGGGTGATGGAACAGAAGAGCCACAGCTGTTCCTCCCTCGTGTGGCCTCCCAGGCCAGCTCTGTAGCTTGCGGGAGTTGACTGTGAGATGCAGTTCTTTCTGTGCCTCTGAAGAAAGGGTTTGCTCCTGAACGGCGACAGCAAGACTCACTTTCCGGTGATTTCTCTCTCCTCTGAATCACACCCCTCTGGCTCTTAAGCTCCAAGCGCTGTGCATGCCGTGGGGTCGGGAGCGCAGAGATTTGGCCCAGGAAAGGCTGCTGACACCACTGGCATTATTAGGCTCAGCCCTGACCGGATGGCCAAACAAGCTTAGCAATTTGCTGAACTATCCCGGAAAACAGCATCCTTGTCTACGGACTTAGGGAGTTGGACCTGGTCACTTTCTAGGCTGTTCCTCATGCTGAAACTCCCTTCCCCTCAGCCCAGTCCACAGCAGCCCATGGAGGACTGCCTGTTGTCTCATCTGAACAGAAGGGTGAGACGAGCCTGGGGAGAGCCTGCACCACTGACAGCGCAGTGGCCGGAGCAAGTCTGAGGTCAGTGTCAGGGCAGGTGAGGGCCGTGTGCTACCAGGAATAATTCAGAGCAGGTAACGAGCTAATTAATTAACAGGCGAGTTCTATGACCCTTATGTGAAAGCCACGCTGAGAGGTGTTATTAAGTCCCTGTCACAGAAAAAAATCTGAGAAACGAAGGCCTGGTCAGTTGCCGCTGCCTCCACCCAGAGAGCTGCACTGTGGCCCGAGGGCCCGAGCACAAGGTCTCAGCTCCCATAGTGTCCCGAGAGGCCCTCACCCTGGGCGAGGGGGATGAGGGCAGGGGCTAGCGGGACTAGCGGCTCCCCACGCTCGAAGGCCCCGTGCAGGCCATGCTGTTTTCACTAGTGTTTAGGCATAATGTCTGTCCTATAAAATAATCGTGTTATCATTCAAACTGCTGACTCACTCACATCTTCAGAGTTTTGACCCGAGCTTAGACATCTGACATTTCAAATCTGTGAGTCAGCTCTTGCATCCGGTCAGCGTTTGGAATTTCTTCAATGGAAATACAAGGACTTAGAGTCACCTCTGGCCCTTTCCATCCTGGGCTCTGAGCCTTCTCCTCTCTGCTTCCTGTGCGGGGAAGGCTCTTCTCACCTGGGGGCACCTCGACCAGGAGCAGCCACGCAGCTTCTGCAGCTGCACATCAGCCAGGACAGGCTTGCGTTTTATTTATTTTTACCTTATTTTTATTTGTTTGAGACAGAGTCTCACTCTGTCGCCCAGGGTGTAGTGTAACCTCTGCCTCCCAGGCTCAAGCGATTCTCCTGCCTCAGCCTCCTGAGTAGCTGGGATTACAGGCGCCCGCCACCAGGCCCGGCTAATTTTTTGTATTTTCAGTAGAGACAGGGTTTCACCATGTTGGCCAGGATGATCTCAATCTCCTGATCTCAAGTGATCCACCCGCCTCAGCCTCCCAAAGTGCTGAGATTTCAGGCATGAGCCACTGCACCAGGCCTGCATTTTAGATACAGCACGAAAATCAATCCCTGGCTTCTTCCAAAACACCATCTGTGGGTTCAGTGCTATTTTCCAATCCATGATGACATCATTTCACGTAAGGGAATAGTCAGAGTTTCAGAGAGCCAATCAGAAGACTGGGCAGGTGTCTGCAATCGCCACAGAGAGCCAACTGAAAGAGTGAGTGGGTGTCCACGGTGTCCACAGAAGGGCAATTGGAAGGGTGGGCAGGTGTCCACGACATGCATAGAAGGCCAATCCGACAGGTGAGCAGGTGCTCGCAAAGTCCACAGAGAGCCAGTCTGAAGGGTGAGCAGATGTCCACAACATCTACAGAAGGCCAATCAGAAGGATGGGCAGGTATCTACAGTGTCCACAGAGAGCCAATCAGAAGGGTGAGCAGGCATCTGCAGTGTCCACAGAAGGGCAATTAGAAGGGTGGACAGGTGTTCGTGGTTTCCACAGAAGGACAATCAGAAGGGTGAGCAGGTATGCACAGTATCCACAGGACAGTTGGAAGGATGGGTAGGTATCTACAGTGTCCACAGAAGGACAATTGAAAGGGTGGGCAGGTGTCCACGGTATCCACAGAAGGACAATAGGAAGGATGGACAATCGAAAGGGTCAGCAGCTGTCTGCGGTGTCCACAGAGTGAGGCTCAGCCTGGAGAGAAGACAGTGCTGGTCACAAGCCCAGGCCAGAGAGAAACAGTCTGGACTTGAGCCCAAACCCTGCCAAGTGCCGCTGTGGACTCAGCCTCGCATGTTCTCTCTCTAAGCCTGAGTTCCTCTGCAGCAGGACCTGTCTCACAGGCTGATGCGAAGATTCAGCTCACAGGTGTTCAGTGCACTCCCTGGCAAACACAAGGCGCCAGTGTTACCTGTGGTTGACACCAAACCAGGGAAGGACTCCCAAGCCCTCTCCACACAGAACACACAGCAGACCCTGTGACTGGAAGACACAAAGGCCTTCATTTTATTAACAACTCTTGATTTTCTGTGGATTTCCTTTTGTCAAAAAGAGCATCCTTTGCCCTCCTTTTTAATGTGTCATGCTGAAATTGCAGCTTTACGAAAGCAAATATCGCAGTAACATGCACTACAGAAACAAAGTGAAGTAAGAAAGAATTGCAGATTTGTTTACCCTGCATATTAAGTGGACTCCAAAATTACTTCAGAAATAAGCCCCTTTCGGGGAACAAAAAAAAACTCTAGCACACTTACTTCAAGTGCGGAGAATAATCACGTATCAAAGGACCACTCGGACTTACCAAGCTTCCCGGACAGAAGGCTCACCCTGTGTTAGGCTTCCATAATCAAGCTGACCAAGTCAAGGATGCAAGAAATGCCTCCACTTTAACATCAGATGCTACTTTTCTCCCATCCTCTCGGTCTCTGAAATCAGGGCAGCAGCGTCTATGCACTGCCAGCAGCCTCCTTGTCAGCCTTCTCTGGCCGCCGGGACCGCACGGGGCTGCTGGGGAGGCTGTGGCCACCCTGTCCACTGCCTCAACTCCCTGGCTTTGTGGCAGGATCATCTGTCTCCCTGTTGAGTCGCTCTTTGTCCTGCTGGTTCTAACTGTGGTTTTAAACATACAAGACTGACCAAAGACCCTTAGCACAGAACGGAATTGTTAGACGTTCCCGTAAAGTAAAGCAATGAGTTTTTCAGCAAAATTAGTTGAATTCTCCACTAAATTTTGCTTGTCAGACTGGATACTGCTCTTATTAAATCTTTGCTAGCAGATTTAATTAGACTCTGGGAGAAGATTTTGAAATCTGTAAAAGATTTAATACAATAGGATTTTATTTGAAGTAAATGATGACTCCATTAAAGGATCAATTAATAAAACATTCAAAAAAAGTGACAATAAAAAATGTATATTTGGAAATAAACACAAGATTCCACCAACAGTAAAAGAAGCTTTTTACAGATTTTTGTTGTGGTGGTTTTCCTTATATCTCTTTTCTGTGCTTTCTTTAAAAACACTGCCAATTAGATGGGTTTAACATTCAACCGAGGCATGTTTTTATTCAAAGGAGACGATTTTAGCCTGAAGAGCAGCGGATTTAAAGCAGAGACTTCCCTGCTGTGCACTGATCAGCTATTGATTAGGGGGAGGGGGGGTCGTTAAACAAAATCATCAATGCCAAATAATAGGCCCTCAGCCTGCGGGGACTGACCTGGGCACATTTGTGATAGGAAAAGTAAAGCCAGCCTTTGTGGAGAACCAAAGGCTCTGGTCTCTCTTGAGGAAAAGAAATGTTAATTGAAAAATTCCTTAAATAGGTGGAGGCTCTGAAGTCTGCTTTACATAAAAGGTATGAAATCACAATCAGGGAGGAAAGAAAGGCCGTGGTGTTGAGTGGGAGTTTTCTCCCAAACGGCGCTGATTAATTTCCCATTCATGGATGACAGGGGCTGATGGAGCAAGTCCCTGACAGCTGGACCTGCCTGCACAGGGAAGTCTGATTTAATTGGCTCCTTGACAGGGAAAAGTAAAACAAAGAAACTTCCTATTGCACTCAGAGAAATAAAACCTGATGATTTACATAGATAATCAAGGGATGACTGTTTTCCATTTGTCAGTTTACAACCGCAGAAAAGTGGTCACTTTGCCACCGTTAGTTTCTCACGATGATCCTTAAAATCACATCTGGGAAGCGACTCTTCCCCCCTACCCCTGCCCCAGAGCATCTCCACGTGACCACGTTCCCCAGATGGAGGCCCAGGTCGGAGGTCAACCACTCACTATCCAGATAAACTGAACTCAGAGCCGCACCAGGAAGCTGGGGCCTGCAGAGCCAGCTCAGGAAGGCTGGGGGCCCGTGGCTGTGAACGAGAACCGGGGAAGGGGTCGCTGGGGGGTTCCTCCTCCAGAAACTGAGTTCCGCATTCCCCTCTGAGACCTGCCCCCCTCCCTGTTTCCTGCCACCCCCCTCCAGCATCCAGGCCCCTTCCTCCTCTGACACCTTTGCACCGCTCCCCCACAGCCAAGGGAGCAGGTGATGCATCATTAGCCAGAGTCAACGGAAAGAAAACTCTTCAGTTCCTTTTTACTTCACCCAAAAATCAACCAAGACAGAAGAGGTAGGAGCAGCTAGCCAGGGCACCTGGCGTGAGCACTGGCCACCAGGACAGCTGGGGAGACACAGGCAGGCCCAGCAAGGTCTCGAGAAGCTGCAGCACTCAAATACCAGGTCCCCCAAAGACCCTGGGGTCCCAGGACTCTCGAGGCCACAGGAAAGAGAGCAGCTGAGAGCTGCTGATCCAAATATGCGCAAACACTCCTTTCCCATCTACTCAACACAGTACATGGAAAACACGAAACAAATCCAAGAGTAAGAGGAACAAAGATTTGGAGAGTGACTTTCAGAGATCAGCTAAGCAGGAACAGCAGAGCCGGCCGGCATCTGAAACTAGCTTGTATGCCTTAGAAACTCACCCCTCCCCGCAGAGTCCACGCCGCCTCAACACAACCTGCGCTGCTGAAGCAAGACCTGGTGAACCCGGGGGGAGTTTCAGTTTAGACGACTGCGTCTCCCTCACTGCGAAAGACAGTCTCGTTGGATCCCACATGCGCTCTGTGCCGTCCTCCCAGCCTCCAGGCTTCCAGAAGCGCAGGAGCCAGGTGCCAGGCTGGGCAAAGGAGCACCTGGTCCAGTGGGGCTCGCAGAAAGAGTAACTCCCCGCGGAGCCTGTCCGGGGAGAAACGCAGCCCAGCAACTCCGCGGCTTCCTCAGAAGGGGCCTGTGCAGAGGGATGGAAAGGAGCCCCAGGGCCGATCTGCACGTGGGGGGCCTCGCACAGCCTGAAGGGGCTAGAGCTCAGGGCAGGAGTCAGGAACTCTCTTTTGTGTTCTTGAAAACAAAACAGCCCGCAGGCTCCAGCGGGTCCTGACACCCCATCCCGGGGCCTCAAGTCCTCAGTCAGGAGCAGCTGCAGAAAGGGACTGCCACTGCCGTGCTCCGTGGAGATGCAGTCAGCCCCGGGTCCCCACTCGAGGGACTGCCACTGCTGTGCTCCGTGGAGATGCAGTTGGCCCCGGGTCCCCACTCGAGGGACTGCCACTGCTGTGCTCCGTGGAGATGCAGTCAGCCCCGGGTTCCCCCTCAAGGGAGCACTATGCTGCCCAGAGGCAGGCTGGGGGGCTGTGGCTTTCCGGCCATCGCAAACAGGAGAGACCCGTGGACAGCACACCGGGCCCTGGCTGCCAGGTGCCTTGGGGTCTCTGTACGTATCGGCCCCTCTCCCGAGGAGGGTCTTGCTCCTCGGCCCCGTCTGGCCAGCCCTTGCGGCTTCTCTAGGTGTCTGCTCAAATGCTCCTTTCTCAGGGGAAATACTCTATGGCCTCGGCCATCCTCAGACTCGGTTCAGGGCTCAAGTACAGCTTCTAGTGACCACGAGCCTGACCCTCTTGGCACTCAGAAAAGCCAAATCCTGGTGGGGAGGGGATTGTGTGAGTCTCTGCCTCAGCCTCTCCCCGGGGTGAGGCCGTGCTGTCGGGGTCCCAGGGCTGACATGGCATCTGGCTCACAGGACCTGAACAGCGGCAGAGCGAGAAGCCTGATGTCTGGGGGGTCTCCAGCAGAGCCCCCCGTGAGTCTTCCCCCTGCTTCACGGTGATGCCTGCACCAGCCCACTGTGGAAGAAAGAACCTCCTTGTCAACTTCTGTGCAGGACACTGTTCCGAGGGAGGTCTCCCCCAGGAAGAAGAAAGGCAGGTGCAGCGCCACTAACACGGCATGATCAGTTCAGAGCATCGCTTTCTTCTAAGCTAAAATATCGACGCTTTGGGAGGCTTGAAATGTGTTTTCTAGAGATCCCGTGAGTATGCCTGTGTGGTTTCATCAGCCTCAATGCCCAGAGTGGCCTCGAAAACTAAACTAGGAGTGAGTGTTGGGGGCGTGCACCGGCCACTGCTCCAGGCCTCGGAAGTATAAAAAATGGGCTCAACTGCAAAGACTCCTGTTAGACGTCAGAAGAAACCAAGGCTGTAAAACGCTAGGCATCAGAACAATAACTCAGTCATAAAAATATATATTTATAACAAAATATAGCTAGAACATAAATGTCCAACAAAAGGGGGCTGGTTAAATAAACTTAGAATCTGTACCAACAGAACACCCCGTAGACACTAACGATTATGTGTAGAAGAAATTTCAAACTATCATCTGCAGTCAGGTTCGTTGCTGGCTAGCTTCCATCTCAAATGTCTCTGACGTCTCTGTCTCAGAGCCATGGACTCCTTTGACAAGCCAGTGAAAGAAACTGGCCATCTACCTAGAAAAATCCACCAACAGCCACCATTTTGCCCAGTTTTAAGGGTCTCACAAAACCAACAAAGCCCACAAGGAGACATCCTACTGGAAATGCCACATCCCCAGCGACCACACCTCCAGCGGCCACACCTCCAGTGGCCATGCACTACCTGCTGCCTTGTCCCAGAAACCACGGCAAGAGTGCCCAGACTTGAGCCCACACGGGTGTCAGTGGGGTGGGTGACACACATCTCTTCAAAAAGCAGCATCCCTGCTCCCTGCATGCTTGCCGAGCTTGGCAGAAGTAGAGCCCCCCAAACCCGGAACTCAGGTCCCACCAGACCTCAGTTTGGAAAGACGGAACTATTGATCAGTGGGATAGTCCAGCCCCAGAAGAACTCGGAAGGGCTGAGCGGCCTGGGGAGTGCTAGCTCCTTCCTAAGAACTCCCCAGCAGACCCCCATGTCCTGTAATACACAGAGAGGAGAGAAAACACCACTCAACCTGTTGTCCATGGGGAAGGGGCCTGTGGTTTTGGAGAGACTGCAAGATTCCAGACCCAGTTAAAACAGCACAATTCTACCTGAACTCAGGGACACAGGGACGCAGGCCAAGTAAACCTGGTTTCCCCAAATCTACCTGGTTTCCCCAAATCTTCTGCAGATCCCACATCAGGAAAAAAATGGGGCCACACTTTCAGGAAGTAGCTCATCCCTAAGTATGAAGCATCTGAAGTGGGTTCTAGAATAACCAGTTCACCAAGAGGAAATGCAAGTGAACCATGAACATATTTTTATAGGTTAACTTCACAAGTAATTAAAATTGTAAATGGTACCAAATTTGCAAACTTTTTAGCATGTATATTTATTATTAATATGATAAATATTATAGTAAATAGATTTATAAATATTCTATAATGTTTATTTGGTATCTATATTTAGAGTTAGCAAGGACACAGGAAACTGATTGTCATAAACTACTGGGGTTACACACACATGTTCAGATCTTGGGAGGACAATGTAGCATATAACTGAGAACTTTTCAAAGGTTTGTACATTTTAACCAGTAATTCTGTTTCCCAAAATTGATCTTAAAGAAATAATTAGAAGTTTATGGAACCATTTTTATACGAGCATATTCAACACAACTTTAATTTATAATTTATAACTCCTATTACTTTAATAGGAGTAATAAATAGATGCAACAATAATGATCAATGAAAGGGGGTTAGTCAAGTAAATTTTAGAACATCTGTATAACTGAACACTTTCTAGACATTAAAAAATCATGTTTTAAAGAATATTTAATGACACAGGAAGATGCTCACAACATCGTAAGTTAGAAAACTAGTTGCATTGCACGGCAATGAGTGTGCAGCTGACAGTATCACACCATACACATGGGAATTTTGAGGAGACTGAGCTTTATACTACTTGGTTTTTCCCCACAATTAAAGAAAAGCTACTTACAGAACTGAAGGACCCCAGTTTTGAGAAAGATGTATGTAATATAGGCAAAGAGAGGAAAACTTTAGGGATGCACATTACATGTTAACAGTGGCTCTGTTCGTTTTTTCTTTCTTCTTTTTTTCAGCTAGCTACAACCTCTCTTTCCAATTTATCTACAATGAATATGTGTTATTTTGGCTCACTGCAACCTCCACCTTCAAGTGATCCTCCTGCCTCAGCCTCCCAAGTAGCTGGGATTGCAGGTATGCGACATCACTCCCAGTTAAGTTTTTTTAGTTTTTGTAGAGATGGGGTTTCACCATGTTGCCAAGGCTGGTCTTGAACTCCTGAACTCAGGCAGTTCACCTGCCTTAGCCTCCCAAACTGCTGGGATTACAGGCATGAAACACTGTGCCTGGCCTTGTTTCCTGTTTTTACATGTGTCCCATTATTCTACTCCTGAAAAGTTAGCCCAAAGAAGTTAATTTAGCTCTAGAAAAAGA
>NW_012102576.1:2884258-2887581 GCF_000951045.1 Mandrillus leucophaeus | reverse complement strand
TTTTTTTTTTTTTTTTTGAGACGGAGTCTCACTCTGTCCTCCAGGCTGGAGTGCAGTGACGCAGTCATGGTTCACTGCAAGCTCCACCTCTCAGGTTCACGCCATTCTCCTGCCTCAGCCTCCCGAGTAGCTGGGACTACAGGTCCCCACCACTATGCCTGGCTAATTTTTGTATTTTTAGTAGAGACGGGTTTCACCATGTTAGCCAGGATGGTCTCGATTTCCTGACCTCATGATCCGCCCGCCTCAGCCTCCCAAAGGACCCACAGGTTTTATTTTTCTTAAGGTATGCTATTAAGGGATGCCTACACCTATTCACACATACCCCCCCCCGCCACACACACACACAGCACCTTCAGTCAGCACACAAGTACACAAAGACGTGCTCACATATATGCACGGCAGATGCCAGTCCCTCCACATGCAAGCACACACCAAGCTACATTCTCCCTCCCCAGAGTCATACTCCTTTCAGTGAAACCAGAACGTCCTCCCGAGAAAGTTGCCAGAGTGGAATTTCCACCCCTAGAGGTCACGGGGAATCGGGTCTCTCCTCTGCCCGCTGACCTTCCGCTGAGGAGTCTGAGATTTGCAAGAACTTCCTTCTGGACACTTGTGATGACGGACACTCTAAACTGCGTGCCGCCTGAGCTCATAATAAAGAGAGGGTGAGCGTTTGTCTTAGAATGAAAACAACCGACCTGGCACAATAGGATGATAGATAATGCATCAAACCAGCATATGAGCCCTTTAGAATCCCACATTTGGAATTGGCCGACATCAATTATTTAAACACAAATTGAATTAACAAAATATTCAACATATGTTCTCTTTAAACTCTGCTAAATCGAATGAGACATCTAAAAGCTGATCTGTGGGGTCAGTCTGCTTCGAGAGGGCGGCAGGCAGCAGGGCAGGCTTCGGGGAGGGCGGAGTGAAGCACAGGAAGGCGGTCAGCTCCGAGCTGTGCTGGAGGCCTGAGCTCTCCACTCCCAGAGGAAGGTGATTAATGCCACCACCAAATGTATGCCTGTGCCTAACCCTGACCTCATCAAGCCCTGCTGCCACCATCTGCTGTTTTTAATTCCTCTGCAATATTTGTATTTGCTGCCTCCCTCCGACAAAGAGCGGGGGCGGGGAAGCAGTGCTCCCTACTTAGCGACGTGTGATCTGGTTGGCTGGCGGGCCCGGCCAGAAGCATCTGTTGCTGCAGTCCAGCAGCATCTGCCACTATTTCTCACTTTCCCCAGCATGCTGGGAGATACGGTTTCTCCCAAAGGTGGCCTTTCCATGCACACTGTCAATCCCATCATTGTCCGCCCGCCTGTTCCCACGGTGCCGGCCCCGTTGCCATGCTGCCGGGCCTTTGCTTGCTGGCTGTCTGTAATCCAAGATATTGTGTGACTGAGTTATGCCATTAACCCTCCTCCTATGCAGCGGGACATTCAATTAAGCTCACCAGGAGAGGCCAGCCGAGAGGGAGGTCTGTCTGCTGGGGAGGGACAGCCCACTTCTAGGAGCATTTACAACAATAATAATAACTGCGACGACCAGCGGGTACTGTCATAAATAGTGCTGACGGCCGGGGAGACAGGAACGGTTCTTGGCAGGGCAGCTTTCTCCTCTCTCACTGGTTTTGTTTTTTTAACTTAAAATGCTATAAAAGGATGCATTGTTTTCTCCTGATTCTTGATACGCCTATTAAGCATTGTGATAAAATGTGTGTGTGAACACTATTATTTCTGTGTCGAGTGTTAAACACCTTCTGCTCATGGGGTGCAGCCTGGCTGTGCATGCACGCAGCGTCCCAAGCAGTTCCTGGGCCTCGCCCTTGGTCAAACGCTGCTGCGGGGACCTTTCCGGGGCGGCGCCTGCACACAGAACCACACTCCCCCGGAAAATGCTCTGTGACTGTCCCCAGACATAGAAGGACAGCAGCCTGTCAACAGCAGAGCTGCCCTTGGCAACTCGGCTCCGTGTCCGCAAAACGCTCCCGAGAGCTCACAGAGGCCCTGGCGATCTCCCCTAATCACTTCCCGGGAGCAAACGGCCCTCCAACGAATGGCCAGGTGTCAGGATGGCCCCACAGCTGCACCACCCTCCTCACAGGCCCCACTGTGGCTGCTCCCAGGCGGGCTGAGCTGAGGGAGCACTGGGGTTCACTGTCCCCACAGGACACAGGGCCCCGTGAGAGAGGCTTGTGGCCACCCCAGATGCCCTCAGCTCCCTGTCTGTGGCCACTTTGTCGACTGCAAGGCCTCCAGGCCACACAACCACTTTGCAGATGACATTTGAGTACAGCCAGATTTTTAAAGTACATTCTGAGCAGGAAAAGAATTTCTTCCATTAGAAATTTCAGTGCTGACAAGTAATGCCATATTGAATATTCAGGAATTCTGAATATTCTAAATTTATAAATAGTAATTTGCTGAGCAGGGGATGTTGACTGAAGGCCAGCTGTGCACCTGGCAGAGATACACGAGGAGCTCGTTTTCTGCTCCTGCCAGGCATCGCAGATGATAGAGTCTCCCCACTTTACTACGGATGAGAGATGCAGCTAGTGATGTCCCACACCAGTCCTTAGACGGCACCAGCTCCCAGGAGAGCCAGGACAGAACCCATGTCTGGCCTGGGCCTCCTCCTCAAAGGCACTGCTGTCACAAAATGTGGATGAGAAATAAATCCAGGGACACCAGGGTAGAGCACCACGGTCAGATTGCACCACGGGGTGGGAAAGCGAGGGTAAGCCCCCCTCACGAGGGCTCTCACACAAATGCAACCCCAGGGCCTGGGATTTTCTCACATGCCTGAAACGTGAACCCCTTCCCATGGCCCTTCCTGTGCTGTCCTCCTGGTCAGAATATCACACGGTTGTTCTCCAAGACTGGTTCCTGCAAGTGGCCCCCACTGTGAGGCCCTGTGAGGCCCTGGGACCTCACACCCAAGCAGATGCAAGCAAAGCCTCCCTGGAGCCCTGATGCCGGCTGCTGGGTGCCCAGCAGGGGTGAAAGGGAGATGTTTATGTGGCAGGCGTGGGCTCCCTTCCCTGGGCGAGAACCGTGGGAAACCAAATTTTATAAGTGTAGTTTGCCTCATAAACTAGCTTCTGTGATCATCCATTATCATGTCATCCATTACACTGCATCCAATCTTAATCAGAACTTTCCGGCCACACAGAACACAAAGGTGAGCGCTGGTGCCCTTCTTCAGGCCTGCTGTGTCTCTGTCTTGCAGCCGCACCCAGCACCGGCCCTCACGGCCCCTGCAGCACCCCCAGAACCAGCCCTCACGGCCCCTGCAGCACCCCCAGAACCAGCCCTCAC
>NW_012102576.1:2881398-2882578 GCF_000951045.1 Mandrillus leucophaeus | reverse complement strand
CCTCCCGGGTTCACGCCATTCTCCTGCCTCAGCCTCCCGAGTAGCTGGGACTGTGGGTGCCCGCCACCATCCCAAAGTGCTGGGATGACAGGTGTGAGCCACTGTGCTTGGCCAGAAAAAGAAAATATCTTTAAAGCAAGTTTATCCCAGAATTATCTGTGAAAGCAAAGAATTTTACCATTTCAAATATTCAAATAAGTATTAAAAGGAAGAAAATGTTAAATAACAGAATATATCAAGTCAGTGGAGTATTATGTACACAAGACAAAGGCAGAGACATGCACACACAATAATGTGAAGCGAACGAATCAAGGCGTAAAGTGACAGCTGTGACCCTAACTCATAGACAGTGGACGCCACACATGGGAAAGGGAGGAAGAAACACCAGTGACAACTGTGAGCCTAACTCTAAACACAGACAGTGGACGCTACGCTAGGGAAAGGAAGGAATACCACGTGGCCAGTGCTGCCTATGCTGGCGAGACACAAATGATTTTCTTTTTCTACTTGTTTCTTCTCTAGATTGTCTAGAATGAGCAGCAATTAGTTTTGAATTGGAACAAATTGTGTTCGTAAGCATAAAAATAACATTTAGATTCCTTTCTGCCTCAAGGAGAGAAACATTTTCTTTAAGGTCAAAGACTTGGAATTCTTCACACTTGCCCCTTGTTGTAGCCTCGCAGGTCATAATGGCCCCAACAGAGACCTTTGAGTATGAGGTGCCTGGGGCAGGATCCAGGCCTACAGAGGGCCCAACAGGCAAAGCCCCTCACAGCCCACAGGTCTGCCCCGAGAGACTCCTCCGTGCAGCCAGGAAGCCATCTCTGAGCCTTGGGAAAGACGCAGGTATGGCTTAAGGTATTAAAACACAAACATTGTAAGAAATCCTACTATTGTGAGGCCATAAATGTGATAACCCTTAAAGAATCTTTGGATTCATTTCTGAAAGCATGTAGAACACAGGTTTTCTCTTTTTTTTTTTTTTTTTGAGCCAGAGTCTCGCTCAGTCACCAGGCTGGAGTCTGTCTCTTATACACATCTAGATGTGTATAAGAGACAGGCCGTGCTCCGTGGAGATGCAGTCAGCCCCGGGTCCCCACTCGAGGGACTGCCACTGCTGTGCTCCGTGGAGATGCAGTCAGCCCCGGGTTCCCCCTCAAGGGAGCACTATGCTGCCCAG
>NW_012102576.1:2858076-2875590 GCF_000951045.1 Mandrillus leucophaeus | reverse complement strand
GCAGCACCCCCAGAACCAGCCCTCACGGCCCCTGCAGCACCCCCAGAACCAGCCCTCACAGCCCCTGCAGCACCCCCAGAACCAGCCCTCACAGCCCCTGCAGCACCCCCAGCTCTGGCCCTCGCCAACCCCAGCAACTGTGCTCACAGTCCCTCTTCTTTCTATTCGTCACTCTTTCCACACTGAGGTAAAACCTGACGAACAGGAAGGACTGTAAAAGAAACAGCTTTCAGGGCAGATCTGAGCCACAGAAAATATACTGGTCAGGGTGATGCAGCCTCCCTGAGGATCAACATGGGTTCTGCCCATGTGGCGCTCGCTGGAACCCCAGGATAACAAAGCCAGAATGACTTCACCCCGGCTCCGACAGGGCTCTGCTTTCTGTGTGTGATTGATGACGTTGGTCTCAGCACCTCTCCTCACACACTCGGAACACTTTTCCTTAGCTGCCACCAGCGTCCGCCGAGGTGGGGCCACGAAGGGGACCCGGGGTCCAGTGGCTGCTCCTTCCCATGTGCTGGGCAGCTGTGACCCATGGGCCACTCCACCCCGTGCACCAGGCTCCTGGACAGGACCAAATCACATCACACAGGAAATGAGCTTGCAGAGGCAGGAGGGTAAGGGCAGCAGCAGACCCAGCAGCAGACTCTGTGGGCTCTTCCCGGAGGCACTGCCCCACACGGGCACCGTCCACCCAGCTTAGCTCCCAGGGGCTGGGAAGCTTCCACCGGGCCCCTAGAGCCAAGCCCACTCCTGCCCACACCTTTGTGACACATTTACAGAATGAACCAGTGAATGAATAATGAAACAGGGAGACGAAGGGGCATCTGGACCCAATGCTGGTGAAAACCAAGGTGCTGGTGTACACGGAGAAGAAAACTGAGATGACGGTGTACACCAAGAAGAAAACCAAGATGACGGTCTACACCAGAAGAAAACCAAGATGCCAGTGTACACCGAGGAGAAAACCAAGACGAGGCCAAGTTGAGGCCTTCCAACAACAGTCTGTGTGCGGCCCACAGGGCCAGGGGTCCAGCCAGGGTTTCCGGGGGACTCCCTGAAGGCTCACAGCTGTGCCTGGCACTGGCCTGCTGCAGGCAGCCAAGGTCTTTACAACACAGGGCTCTGTGGGAAGGGCTGGATTCCCACCTAGAGGAAAAGCTGTTCACCAGCGTCTGTGGCTCAAAGTTACCACAACGCAGAGCAGGGAGCACTGGCTGGTGTGAGCGGCTGAATCTCACACCCCAGAAAAGACACTTTGAGACGGATGCTGAACCCTGTGGGAGCAGAAACTGGGGCTGTCTCACTCAGTAGCAACTAAGAGCATGATGTGGAAGCCGGCAATGAAACCCCCTCCAGCCTGCGGCAAGGTGCCCCAGCCACACCCCACCATCAGCTCGGAGCGACGCCACAGGGAGAGCAGGGCGTGCCTGCAGGGTCGATGGCAGCCTCTGAGGCAGCTGCAGCCTGGTGCACGGCCTGCAAGGGCCACGTCTCTGGCCACCCTCCTCTGCAGCCCCACCCACAGCGTGAGGAACAGACATCCAGAGAAGCCAGCCTCCTTTCAGCGAGGCTGCCCCCAGAGAATATGGAAATTCAGCGAGACGTTGTAGAAGAAGGCAGCTGCAGGTCCCTTGTTAGAGCACTTCAGCCTCAAACAAAATTAAAGAGTGAGCTGGAAAAGTCGACTTTTCCAGTGAATATTGGCGCAAGCTCAGGGACCAGCAGTACAGCTGTCCCAGCGGAAATGGAGGAATGAAGTTTCATTCAGAGTCGCGCTAAAGCAGAGCCAGCCCAGGACAAAGCTTGGCCCAGGACTGAGTCTCGCCTGCGTCCACGCCGCGGGAGCCTGGGGGGCGGGTCTGGCTGCCTGCCTTCCCCTCCCACGGCTGCCCCTCAGTGTGGAGACCCACCCTGCCCCAGCTCCCAGGCCTTGCCGGAGAGGGGTCTGGCCTGCAGCCCTGGGGGTCTCATTCCCTCTCGGGTCTGGCTCTCTGGCAGCCTTCCTGACACGCTCCTTCACAGCGGCACACGCGGCTCCCACACTGTCCCCCACCCCACACCTCCCCTCATCTTTAACTGCACACACGTTCTTCTCCCTTTCCTTCAACTCCCGGCGGGGGCGGGTGGGGCAGGGGTGCTGTGAGGGTCTGAGAGGGGTCTCTGAAGACTGTGGGTTTTGTCATATCCCATCCATCCCATCCTGGCCACCAGCAGCCCCGAGGTTGGGCCAGTGCCGGTGACCGTGGCAGGTGAGCGAGATGTGGAAACGGGACAGGCATCCCCTCCCCGGCTGTGGGGTGTGACCCAGGGCTGTGGACAGAGCAGGAGCCACAAGCTGGGCTGGAAACCGGGCCCACGTGGATACAGGATGGACTTCACAGCCCCTCTGCTGCTCCCCTGGTCGTGCTGAAGTGAGGTGGGAGCAAAATCCGCACCTGCCCTGTGCACGGGCCTTGGACCCCCTTTTCACTGCCTACTGGGCATTCCATACCCAGGAGCAAGGCCCGGGAGGGAACAAAGTGTACCCTCCCCAGCTCAGAGACACACACTGCCCCGTGCTCAGGCCGCAGGAAACATGGACCAAACCCAAGATTAAAAACCCAGTACCTACAATCAAATCTCCACCTTTAACACAAGCTTTGTTTCTCACCTGAAAGGCAGAATTTTACATTTAAATTGGGAGTGATTTCATCCTGGATATGCTCAGATGACTAATGGGGAAACTGAGGCTAGGGCCATGACATCACATCTTACAGAACCCATTGGAAAGTCCGCACATCCGTGGGGGACGCTTTGTGTGTGTTCCTGGAAAGTTGCATGACTGTGGTTGGAGAGTGTGGGCGCGTGCGTGTCCCATGGCCTGGGCAGGAGTTCGCTGCAATGCCAGCCTGGAAAGACGCTGGCCGCGGCCGCTGCCCTTCCCATTGGAATCAGACACCAAAGGGTGCCTGCTTTGCTCCGTGCCTGTTACTCTGAGGAGTTGCCCTAACAGTTCTCCTGAGGGGTGGCCTTGTTAGCCTGCCTTTCCCAGAGCCCCTCGTAGCAGCAGCCACTTGACTCCGGGAGGACCCGGAAAAGCAACATCACCCGTGTGCTGCACGGAACCCCAACCTCCGCGTGTCCGCCCACCTGCTTCCGGGCCGGGACACCTCCAGACTTCAGGAAGAAAGGCCGGGTCCCTTTGCACCTCCCAGAAGGAGCAGACGCAGACGCAGACGCAGACGCCCCAGACGCAGACGCCGCAGACGCAGACGCAGACGCAGACGCAGCGGACGCAGACGCCGCAGACGCCGCAGACGCCGCAGACGACGCAGACGACGCAGACGGAGCCACACACCGCCACTTTCTCTCAAGTCAAGACCGCATCAGACCTGAAAATTCAGTCATCCCATGGCCGGAGTCGGCACCATGAATGGTGCGCTTTAAACTTTCTTACGGGCTGTGAAAATTTATCTTTTAAAAATATTTTTATTTACTTAACATTTTAAAAGTTCCTGCTAGGCACGTTTTACCAAAAAAAACAAAAACAAAAACCCACACACTCACAGTTTGGGGTGTCCAAAGGCTCTGAGAGCAGCTGCAGGAGTCACCAGGGGCAACACAGGCCTGTGAGTCAGCTCTTTTACTAGGCTTTGTGCTCCCGTATAAATGACCTAATCCATGCGCAGTGCGTTTCAAGGGGGAAAAGGAAAGGGTTTATGAAACCAAGGTTGAAGTGGAGACACTGAGGCACAGTCCCTCCCCGGGACCCGGTGGAGAGTCACGGAGCTGACTGGAGAAGACTTCAGCCGCCATGAGACCTTGTGCATCCATTTCTGTGCGAGCTGTTTTTAAATTAGAAAACCTCAAAGTTTCTCACTGTGACAACAGCCGTCCAGGACGAAAGAGGACGGTAAGCAAGGAGCCATCCTGACACTTCATCAGCTGATTGACAGGCTGAAAAGTCTAGGGCAAAAAGGAAAAGAAAGGAGGACATAGGACGTCCACTGATAACATTCGTGGCTTCCCTCGCGTAGCCACTCATCCTAAGGCAAACACGGGTCACCGGGAACTTCAAAAGAGATCACAAGTAATCCTGCATAGGCAGAAATTCAGATGTGTGGCCTCACCTAATCTGACTGGGATTTATAAGAGGTAAGATGTTTGTTGAACTGACTCATCAGTGATAGCTCTTTTGTTTGAGATAAAATGGAAGTAAGGCTGACACTCACATGCCCTGTGTTCAGCTTGTGACCTGGAACGGGTTGTTCCTGCAGAAGGAGCTGAAGTATTTCTGGAGATTTTCGCCTTGGCTTACTGCGCCATGACCATAAGGTGGACGCCTCTCATCTGGAAACCAGGGTAGTAACATGAAGGGCTAAGATTATCTAGATGTTACTGGGATAGAACGTGGAGAACGTGGACTATCTGAGCTGTAGCCCTTTCCGGGGGCCTGAGCTCAGCATCTGCAGAAGACGCCTGTGTCATGAGGGACCATTGGCTTTTCCCACCCAACATCTGCGGGGCTCCAGGCCCAGTGGCCCCTGCCGTGCCGCTTGGCAGGGACCTGCTGGAGCCCAGGAACATTCCAGGAAGCCCCACAACGCTGGTCCTGCCAACAGACTCCACCCAGTCATCCTCTCCTACGGGCTGTCTTCTCCTGAGGAAAGCTTCCGGAAGCCAGGGTAGGCTGCAGACCCGGAAAGCCCACGAAATGCCAGGCAGGAACCAAGATGTTCCTGTGGCACTGTGTGAGCACCAATCAGCAGTGTGCACGGCCCTCCATGAGCTCATGCGTGTCAGCCCCTGCAGAGCCCTCCACCTGCACATGGGGTCCCAGCCACCATTAACCACTTCTTATGGCTGACACGAATCGTCCCAAAGCCAAGTGGCCTTGACAGGTCTCAGCAGCCTTGGTGGCTAGGTAAGGCCCTTTCTGGAGAATGCAGGGTGTGTCTCTGGGCTGGACCCACATGAAATGGCGGTCAGCATCCACCAAGTGAGAAAGGCTCTGGCATGGATGAGCCACGCTCAGGAAACCTGCACCATGGCGGCCGCTGGCACAGGAGATGCAGTCACACAGCTCAGACCCAGGGCTCGGCTCCCCCTGTGTGAGCACTGATGCCCTGGATCACATAACAGGATGGTATTCTCTAGGGCAGCCCTGCCTCTGGAAACCCAAGTTACACAACCAACCTGACCCCAGAGTCCTAGGAAAGCAAAAGCCATCTCACCGGACGTGAGCTCCACTGACCCTGAGAACACGTTTACTGTGGGCGGCTGGGGCACGGCGGCCCCATCACTCGCCCCCACTCGCCAAGCATGTGCTGGGCACCCGGCTGAGCACTCACATCCGTTATCTTCTTTAATCCTCCCAGTACCTTATTAGGGAGATATTTTAATCCCACGTCACAGAGAAGGGAAGTGTGGCGAAGTGTACACAGCTATTACAGACGGAGCCAGGCCTCGGAGCCGTTCTGCACAGCTGGGCCGCAGCCCCACAGGTAACCTAAGTGAACTCAACAAATACGTTTTAAATGTGGCCTTTCTCCGGCCTTTGCTCCGCCCATTGCAGCTTTGGCATCTTCATTTAGTACCAGCGTCAATCAGCTGTACTTACCAAGCCTAGAATGTGCATCGAATGTTCATTTAAATGACCACTGGACCCCTCACTGCAGCCTGGATTCGCAGTCCTGACCCACCTGCATGGCTAACAACGCTTTCAAACTGGACAACAACAAAGTTTCAAATGAACAGAAGGAAGAAGCGAAGGTTGGCAGTTTCACTGGGAGTTAAATCGGGAAATGATTCCCTGGGAAGTCTAGAATGTCCCTTCCTCAGGCTGTCTTCAAAGACTGCTGTTCAACTAAAGGGCAAGAGTCCGAGGTCAGTCCAGGTCTTTCCTGGCAGCCGTGGGTTGGGGGGACAACCCCAGGCCTCCACCCTATGCTTATTTTCCTGAGATTCTGTGATTAACGGGAATGTCGGGTGAATGCCTGGATTCTCAGGATTAAGCCTTATTGCAAATCTAGAAGAAATCAGCCCTGCTGAAACACGGCACACGGTCAAATTCGACAGGCACTGAGTTTTATCTAGCCTTTCTTCGGCATCCCTGGATGCCTGGACCTCTCCCTAGAACTCAACACCCCAAGTATTGTGGAGTGCCCTGTCGCCAGGCTGGAGATGCAGATGCATCTCAGGCCGCCAGGAACCCGCACTCTGCCTCCCACCGACATGGGCATCCCCTGGAATTGCCCTAACCAAGGAGATGCCACGGAAACATCACCACAGCATCGAAGCCAGCAGCCATCACACATGGGAGCCCAAAGGCCGGACACAGGGGCAAAAACAAATTGGTCTAAAACGAAAATACACCAGGATGTGAACATGTTTTCCCAAGGTTGATGAAGGGATCCACAGAGCAAGGGTCAGACCTGACACCTGCACTCACTGAAGGTCACAGGCAGGCTGCAGAAATGCCGACGCCAGGTCGCCACAGGCGCAGGGCCTTGACGCACAGTTAGCAACTGCAGCCCGCTCTGCAACCCTCAGCGTTGCTGTGCCATCTCTAACTGCTGCCCACACCAAAGGTTCCAATTATTGACCCAGCATGTTCCCTGTAAAACACTTGCAGATGCTTAGGTGAAATTTCCAAACTGTAGGAGAAGCAGAGTGTCATCTCCCCTCTCTTGTCTGTGAGAGGCAACCTGAGGACCACAGAGCTGTGTCAGCTGTGGGTTTTATCCCCCTCCTGACTCCCTGGCTCTGCAGCTCTGCAGTCACAAGCAGGCCAGCAAGTGTCTTCACTGTAATTACCCCTGAGAAGTCACGGGTCTCAGCCCGTGGCAGGACAGACACCACTGAGAGCCACAGGGATCCACCTCTTAGCTGAGCAGCCAGGATAATAATTCAAGAAGTGAATTCAAAAAGCGTTAAGTTCATAATAGGATAAAAACGTAAGCCTGTGGCAGCAGGAAAATGTGCGGAGAGAATGGGGTGTAGTTACTGCTCTTAGCACATGGTGGGCATCATGGAACTTGTAAATCTGATACAGAAAAAAAAATCTGATACAAATACTAATCAGTATGTCTCATCCTTTAAATTTACTGACCATGTATTCAGTAAGCACCCAGTGTGTGCCAAGAACCATGCGGGAAGTGGAGGAAAGCAATGAAAGACACCACAAGGATCCCTGGGGAGCTTGCAGTCCAAAGAGGAGACAGGCATGCCACCGAACAATGACCGGCGATGGAGGGCTTCCCAGAGGAGGTGACTGTGAGCTGGGATTGAAGGATGAATAGGAGTTTCTGTAAGGAAAGTGGTGTGTTCAGAAAACAATTCACACAACAATACCCCTTCGAGTGTGTGCAAACAGGCAGGAGGTCTCTCCAGTCCAGTCCAGGGATGCTGTGTACAGGTTCCATCAAAGTCTCTCCAGCCCGGCCTGGGAATGCTGTGTGCAGGATCCATTGATGTTGTCTCAGGAGTGGCCAAGCCCAGCTCCAGTCCTTCATATATTCTGACACACGGGGCAAACAGGGCCTTGCCCTCATACAGATGCCTCCTGAGGGCCAGATGAGGCTTTTCACTCCAGAACCCTTTTCCTCCATGGGCCTGGTGGGCACCAGGCTGCAGAAGCTTCTGTGCGGCAGTCTGTCAGCATCCATCTCCAACACATGCAGCTCCTTGTCAGGCTGGATTGTCTGGGCCACCCAGTGTCAGGGCCTAGCAGCCTCCTCAGGGCTCTGCAGCCTCAGCACGTGCTGCCAAGTCTGGCCTCTGCCTCTGGTCATGCCCACTTCCCACATGAGAGTGTGCAGGTGCCACCCTGGGCTCTGGTGCCATGTGGAATGCCCTGTGGAATGTGCTGTGTGGGTTTAGTGTGTCTTGGTGCTTTGGCAACATGAAGAGCTATACATTCTTTCTGTAGGAAGCACTTCATATGGGAGACAGAACTCTCTAGAACGGATGACGTACCTCTGAGAAATACAGAAGACCTGATTCATGCAGACAACAGGTGTGATCGAAGGTGCCCCGTGCAGGAAAATGAACAAGGAAACTCCCAGCCAGTGGCAGTATTTGTACTTTCTGAGGTTTACCGAGAATAAAACCTGATACTCTTACTTCATAATACGGGTCTCTTTCAAAGACTCTGGTGCTCTAAAAACACATTACTGCATTTAAGTCTACAAGATTCTATTGGGTAGATACTGTTGTTGATAAATGTTTCTCAGTTTCCATCAGAAAACTGGGCTGTATGAGTTTTGGAGACTTGCCAAAAGTAACAATAAACCAAAAACACATCTTGCCTTCGTTACCAATATCCATGAGGAACTGCTGTGTTAGGCAATTTTAGTATATCGGAAAGTCCCTTGGGGCACTGTCCACCCCTCCCTGCCCCTGTGTGAGTGGCGTCCACTGAGCTGCCTTCTCTGCAGTGCTGACAGGGAGAGACCATGGAACCGAGCCTCTGTGTCCTGCACACCACACCAACCAGCCGCGACCCACTCCCTCGTCGGTGACCATGGAACTGAGCCTCCGTGTCCTGCACACCACACCAGTCAGCCACGACCCACTCCCTCGTCAGCGACCACGTAGGTCGGACACCTGACTGCCCCACAGTGTTTTTAACCTGAATTCTATCCGGTGCCCTCTTCTCAGCTGAGGGTGCATTTTTGTCCTTGTCAGTTTTGTCTGTCTGAGACCCAAGATCTCTCTGGACCATGCGTCTCACCTGAGAGGCACAAACCTGGTGGTGGATTGGCAGAAAAGTGACACAGGTGAGCACCCCAATTGGAAAATCCGAAATCCAGAATGCTCCAAAATCAGAAATATTTTGAGCCTCAACATGACCCCACAAGTGAAAAACTCTACACAGTCCTCATGTGATGTGTCACAGTCAAAACGCAGTCCGCACTTTGCTTCACGCACAAATTATTTAAAATGTTGTATAAAATGACCTTCGGGCTATGTGTATGAAACATAAATGAATTTCGTGTTTAGATTTGGGTCCTGTCTCAAGATATCTCATTATGTACATGCAAATATTCAAAAATCCAAAATTCAAAGCATTTCTGATCCCAAGCCCTTCAGATAAGAGACCCTCAGCCTGTGCTGAAGTGGCTGCTGCTGCTCCTAAAAAAGCAGAACAGTTTCTCACAAGCGAAGCCTCAGGAGTGATGCTGGGACCCAGGGGAATGGGGAACGAACCTCAACTGGAAGCCCTCTGTGGCACTGAATCTAACTGCCCGCAAGTCCCTGCCTGAGCAATTTTCCCAGGCCTTCTGAAAGAAGGAAGGCTGCTCTTTCTGGCAAGTCAGGGGAGGACTGTTAACCTGGGGGCTGTAACTCAACGAAACATGGAGAGGACTTCTGTGCTGACCCCACAGCAGTGCTTCTCCAACAAGAATGTGCAAGAAACCACCTGGGTCTGCTTAAAATGCAGGTTCAGGCTCAGGAGAAACTAGCACCCTGGTGATGCTGAGGCCAACAGAGGCTGGAATCTCATCCCTGAATTCTCAATGTTTGCTTCCCTCAAATAAACTTAGTAGAACGATCATGCGTAATACCTGACTGTATTACTATTATGAAGACTGATGTAATATTATATTTTGTATCCTTTAAATGTGTTGGAAAACAGACAAAATGTCAGTTGTGATTGTGAAATGTATTATACTCTAGAATCGCTAGTCCCATTCACTAAAATGGTGGCACCCCAAAGACACGAGAAGGGTTAAAAGCAAGATACTCCTCACTCTTAGTTCTTGTATCTCTCTTTCCTGTTCCTTTATTTCATCTCATGTTTCTCTTCATGTGAAACCATGTGCAAGGTGTAGCTGCACCCCCACCCAGGCTGGTGGAGAGACCCCATCTTCTTTTGGGGGTTATCTGTGAAAGTCAGTGATGCCAGCTACAAACAATAGACTGGCATGTTTATTTGGAGTGGCTGCATCAAACGGAAACTGAGGTCCTGTCTCCAGGCAGCCAGCTGCTCCCATCTGTCTGTGCCCATGGCACAGGTGGGGCCTTCCGTGGGCTGCAGCCAGCACCAACCAGTACATCTGGTTGACCACAGTGGGCAAAAGTAAAACTTCATGCCAATAAATGACCAAATCAAAATAGAATTTCTTTTTCTGGCTGATGGCTGCCACACAAAGACCTATCTTCAGAATTGGCTGAGTCAAGCACCCAGACTGCCCTTATCCAGCCCCTGCAAAGGGAGGTAGGATGGAGCTATCTGGCACGGACCACGTGCACTGGCCAGTGTCATGGTCCCAAAGGCCAGTACAGTAAAAACAGCATTCCAGTTTCCGGCTTATGCTAAGGAGTCAGTTTGCAGCTTCTGCTGGAGGACTTGCCACTATTCGAGATTCTGTAAGATATTCCAAGACATCTAACACATGGTTCCTCCCCTCAAAGAGCTTAGAATCTACTCGGGCACAAACATTAAAATGCACACAGCTACATAAGGCTAAATGTAACTCCTGCTGGCTTACTCTGTTGAACAGGCCCTAACTGCTGAAAAATCCCGGCTGGAGTAGAAGGGATTCCTGTCTGGGGTAACAGTAAGCTTCCTGTAAACTTATTCACAGCTGGGATCAGCTGAGCCTTGAAAAATAGACAAAATTTGACTCAGAAAGCACTTTTTCCTGGTGGAACACAGGCAGTGACTGAGAATATGAAGTGTGTCTGTACTAAGCACTTTTACACATATTTATCTCGCTTAACCCTCACAGCAGCACTACACAGAGCTATCATCAACATGTTTTGAATGGGCAAACAGTTCTGAGAATTTGAATCACCTCACCAAGGGGACAGAGCTAATGGTAGAGTCACGCCGACTGGCTCCAGAGCCACCGCGGGCCCACAGTTGCTGTGCGACGCTCCGGCCCTTCTGCTGTTCCTGTGGTTCTGGGCTCTCTCGGGTCCAGGTCCAAGACCTAAAGAGAAATAAAACACCCTAAGCGATGTGGACCAGGCCCCACATGAGTATCACAAAACCAAAGAGGCTTCACAGTCCCCAGGAACCCTGCCCTGCTGCCGAAAACTGGCCACATAATTCCCTCCAATGTCATCATTAGTGGCCTGCTTGGTTAGCCACGGCTGAAAAGAGGAAATCTCAGGGAAACATTCATTTCCTCTGCCCTAAGCCCTGCAGCCATGATTGCTTTTATAAGCAAATTGTCAGCTTCATAAAAATGTTTAAAGCTTTTATTGTATTTTTCTGATACACAGTTATTGTTTAAAAAAATCTTTTAATTACAGAAAAAGCACAAAGAAGAAAATAAATCCCTAGGCAACTTGCCTGAACCATGTAAAGTCCATACTTGGCCCAGAGCCTTAGACCAATTGACAACTTTGAAGCTTCAGGTAAAAGATTAAGAAATCCCAAAGGGATAACGGCAAGAATGGCATCTGTGTCTCTGTTAGGGCCCAGGGCCAGTAAGAAGAGCATAAGATTCAAGTCGGATGGGTCACGGCACTGCAAGTCACCCGCCACGTCACCAAGGAACGCTTTACCCTGAGTTTCCAGTTTCTCCAATCTGGAGTAAAAAACCTGCCAGCCTTTTAGAATTGTTGTGAGGAGCAGAGACCGTTTACACCAAGCACCAAGCTCAGTGCCTGGCACACAGTCAGCAATGATGTTTATCGATCCAGCTTTCTCACAATGCTTTGGAGGCAGAATAATTTTTCGAGAATTTCCATGAGTCCTCAAAAGTTCTGAGTCCTAATGTGAATTTGCAAAAATGCAATGAATTCCTGGCACCTCCTCCCTGCCCTGGGGCCCAGGAAGCCGCCTTCTGAAAGCCCTCAGCTGCCCCAGGAAATCCTGGGGCATCTGGGCACCTTCGGACTGCACCCCAGTGAGTTCAGGCCGAGGACGACGCAGCCTGCAGATGGCAGGAGCCCATCAACCTTCCTGGAAGTGGAAGTCCTGATGGGAATCCCCACGCTGTCATCCATCCTCCTTATAGAAAGGGTCAGAGTTCTTTACCCATTCCATGCCCTGTGGGTTCGCAGAAACCAGGGTCTTTACTTTGGGCTGGCATGATATCAAATCAGATTTGCACACTGGCTGACTAACCCAACAACTCTCCTTACCAGTTAAGTCTGACTTCCATCAACCAAATGGTAAAACATTAAAGTAAAAATAAATGCAGGTTCCATGGAAAAAATAATAAAAAATGGCCTTTGATGTTCCCGATACATTCTGACAATCCTAGAGATTTAAAAAGCAGCATAAGGGATTATTTATTACATAAAAAGATCAAACAAATTGATAGAAAAATTTATTGATAAGAAATCCATTAATATGATTTAGATAAACATGAAAGAAAAATTGTAAATCTTAATGAGAAAATAGCCAGATTTGCTCATGGTCAAATGATGTAATTAAATAATTGTTTATTTCATTATGTTACAAAAATGTAATGATAAATTGTGGTGAAATGTATCCTTATATATTAGTGATACTGAAGCTGGTTCAATGCCGGGAGGAGAGATGTGGCAATGTGTATCAAGAAACAAAATTATGTTTATGTTCTTTGACCCAGTAATTAACATGGCATGAGAGAGGGGCATATATTGGTCATAGTGTCATTTACAGAAGAGAGGATTTTCAAAATAAATGCCCGATTAATTATTAAGCAACCTTTTACAATTATGGTTTTGAAGACTATGTAGCAACTTAGAAATTGCAGTTGGCATAATGAGTAAAAAGAAAAGCAGGATGTAAAAATCGTTTCTGGACTATGATTGCAACTTTGTAAAAAGTGCACATAGGAAAAAGAAGTACAAGAAAAATGGCAAATGATTGTGGTTGAGAAGATTAGGATTGAAAAGTTCACTTCCGAACTTTCTGTGACATGTTTTTTTCAATCTAGAATTTAAAACAAAAATTATGCTTTACAGCAAAGAACAAGAGTTTGGGTTTTCACTCCTGGAGGTGTTCGGAGGCCACTGCAGCCCACACCGTGCCCAGGTGGAGCTGCCACCTGTGCCTCTGCAGCCACTGTTCTGGGAGCTGCCCCAGACGCAGCTGTGCAGATACCAGACACTGCTCCTGGTTGAGGACCAAAATATGAACAAATGGACTCTTCAAGGACAGCGTGACAATATAAAATAAATGTCACATAATGCAAACACTGCACCTAGGTAAAGCCACTTACAAAATTGATTCATTTTGATCTGTTTTAAATGTAAAGGTTTGTAATGTGGAATTACCATGCTGGATAATTGCCCACACACCACATTCTACTGAGTTGAATAACATTCCATGTATAATTCAGAGCTGTATCGAATTTCTTAAACACAACCTGTTTTTTCTCAAATTTATGTCACTCCATAAAAAGCAACTCTTTTCACAGTAACAATTATAAGTACAAAATATGAAAATATTTTCTGTACCTTTTCCCAAAATTTCACTAAATCTTGAACACAGACCTTAAGAATATGTTTTCCATGCTTATATATCTCTCTTCTCCACCTCCTCTGCTGCAGCTCTTTTGGACTTGAAGGCCTTGGTTTTACTGGGATTAATAAAATATGTTTATATACATGATTTATAAAGAGTAAAACAAGGCCGGGCCTGGTGGCTCATGCCTGTAATTCCAACACTGGGAGGCCAAGGCAGGAGGATCACTTGAGGGCAGGAGTTTGAAACCAGTCTTGGCAACATAGTGAGACCCTATCTCTACCAAAGGAAAAAAAAAAGTTTTAATGAGCTGGGCATGGTGGTGCCTGTGGTCCTAGCTCCTTGAGAGGTGGAGGTGGGAGGATTGCTTGAGCCCAGGAGGTTGAGGCTGCAATGAGCTGTGATTGCACCACTGCACTCCCACCTGGGCAATGGAGCAAAACCCTGTGTCTATTTTTTCAAAAGGTAAAGCAAGACAAAACTATGACAACCCATCCTAATATGAGTCAAGTCCTGAGCCTCTGTAGAGGGAGCCCACCATGGCCATGCAAGACCTGGAGAATCAGCAGGTGCACAGGTGCTCACTGCAGCTCCCAGCTGCATCCTGGGAGCTTTGGGTCTTGGACGAATGAGGGCTAAGCCTGTAGAGTCAATTCTGTCAGCCAGAGACCGAAGCAAGGAACTGAAACCACCACCAAAGAACCCTGAGGAAACGGGCGCATCCTCACTCCTTGGGAAAATGTGGATAGTTAATGTGACCAGGCGGAATGGTGCAGCAGCCTCGCTTGTGTGAAACCCACGTTGTACTCATCCTGGGGGTGCCTAAAACTTCACAGCCTCAATTCCTCAATCGCTCTCAGATTCTTGGGAACCAGGGAGAGGGAAGGGTGGTGCTGACTGCCCGAGGCTCAGCCCTCCAGGCCCACCCAGAGCACCAGGGCTGCCATTTCCCTCCTCGGAGCAGCCTTGCTTGACTCCACGTGGGCCAGGGTTTGAAAATTTGAGGTGCTGTCTCTCAAACTCAGGGTGTACGGGAGCCCTTGCCCCGCCGGCTGCTGTAAAAGTTTTGGCTAAAGGCTCTGAACTGAACGTCCTTCCCGCATCCCCTCAGAGACTCCAGAGGCACACTCACCCCCAGAGTGAAGCCGCAGACAGAACCCAGGACCTTCTCTGCACTCACACCGGAGAGGAGCATGGACGGGAGGCTGAGTCTGAAGCATCCTTCCCTAAAAAGCAGGCGCTCCTCCCAGCCTCCGCACCGAGGCCCTGCCCGAGTCGCTGCCGCTCTTCCCTCAGACCCATCAGCAGGAAGTCGGCTGTTTAAAGAGTTTTAAATCCGCAGTAAATCACAGTTCCTAAAGCTGTAGCACCGATTGCAGCGAACCCTCCAGACCGGGCAGCACGCGCGCCCCTCAGGAGCAGCAGCCGCTGAGACTGTGATTCTCCTGCAGCTGTGGGGAAACAGAAGTCCAGTGTTTATCCAGATGCATCATTTGCAACGATTCACTCATGTGAATTAATAACAAGGAACGCACACACAGATGGATGGGGGAAGCCTGAGCTGCGCCCCACATGGCGTGCCCCTGCTGTGTGATCTCAGGCCAGCCCTTTGGACTCTCTGGGCCTCAGCAATTCACGCTTTTTTTTTTTTTTTTTCTTTAGGGACAGGGTCTTGCTTGTTGCCTAGGCTGGAGTGTAGTGGCACAATCATAGCTCACTTCAGCCTTGAACTCCCGGTCTCAAGCCATCCTGCCACCTCAGCTTCCCAAGTAGCTAGGACTACAGGCGTGTGCCACCACACCTGGCTAATTTGCGTAACTTTTTTTTTTTTAAGAGATGGGGTCTTGCCACATTGCCCAGGCTGGGCTTGAACTCCTGGGCTCAAGCAATTCTCCTGTCTCATCCCAAAGTGCTGGGATTACAGGCATGAGCCACGGCACGAGCCTACTCACATGTCTTGAAGTTTCCTTGCCACCCTGACACTCTGTCTTCTATTCTATTCTCTGCACTAAATTATGAGAAAGAATTGAGATTTTTTTCAGGGATCTACACCAAATTGTACAACACTGGTCTACACACATGCCCTGTGAAACAACTTTTACCTTTCAGAGCATAATCGGGACATTCTAAGGCATTCTATGTAGTTTTAAAGGAGTGGACAAGGTACTCACATCCACTGGCAAAGACAGGAGACAAGGAATTCGGGGCAGGGTGACAACTGGAGGGAAAGGGAAGGGTCCTTCATCCACAGGCCCTGCAGGAAACACTCACGGTGGGAGGTGACCTGGGCTTTGCTCATCACCTCCCTTCCGGTCAGGACCCCACAGCGGGACAGCATGAGCCCATGTGCTTGTGTTCTGAGCAACGTCGCCTCAGCAGATACGCAGTGGCCAGGCGGTCCCAGGCTACACTGGCAGAAAGACTCAGGTTGGGTGTTGGCTGTTTGTTTTTTCCAATATCCACCTCCCTTGAAATCAGGACTTTGAAACTTAGTTTTGCAGAGATTGTGTTTCCCTGCACTCTACTGAGGTAATTACCAGTTCTTTTGCCGTCCTTTGCTGACCCCAGGGAGCGCTTTTCTTCACGTTTCCATTCTGGGATTTCTATGATCTCTTGAATCCACTGCCTGCACTTCCTTGGAAAGACCCAAAGCAGAGGAGGCAGAGGGTTCCCTTCTGCAAACACGATGGGCCCCCGCAGTCGCAAGGCACAGAGAGCACGAGGCTCCCACGTCCCCCACGCGGTCCCTGCAGTTGGGAGGTGCAGGGAGTGCATAGCTATTCACATCAGATGGCAAGGGCGCCGACTGTGATTAGGGGACCTGATGAAATGGATTGAGACTCAGTTTCCCCATCTGTGAACTGAAAGGCTGGGAGAGGTGTTTTCCCCACCCAGGTGGCCTCCAGTCCTGGTGCACTGGGGTCATTGTTGGAACACCTAGGGGCCCTTCTAATGGCAGATTGAACATGCACTCGCCGGTCCCTGCCACACAGAACACGGCACTTCTGCATGAGTGCTGAGGGGTCTGGGTGGGAGCCATGGGCAGCCGACGCCTTCGGGAAAAGCTTCCACATGTGAGGCAGGAGGAGGAGGAATACAGCTGCGTGTTCTGAGAGATGCATGCGAGGTGATTTTGTCACTGTGTTAATATCAACGAGGACACACACCTAGAAGGTGTAGCCCACTGCACACCCAGGCCGTGTGCTGCAGGCCATCACTCCCAGGCTACAGACCTGCACAGTGCTAAATACTGCAGCCAATTGTCACATAATGGTAAATATTTGTACACTTAAACATATCTAAAAATAGAAAAGAGGCACAGTAAAAACAAAATATAAAAGATGAAAAATGGTACGGCCGTGTAAGGCACTTGCCGTGAACGAAGCTTGGGCTGGAAGCTGCTCTAGTGAGTCAGCGAGTGTGTGGGGAGTAAGTGGGAAGCCGGGACCTGCCTGTGTTGCTGTAGGCTTTATACACACTGCACACACAGGCTGCTCTGGTGAGTCTATGAGTGAGTGGGGAGTGAGTGGGAAGCCAGGACATGACCATACACTGCTGTAGGCTTTATATACACTGCACACGCAGGCTGCTCCGGTGAGGCCGGTGAGCGAGTGGAGAGTGAATGGGAAGGCCAGGACATGACCGTGCTGCTATAGGCTTTATACACACTGCACACTTAGGCTGCACTAAATCCATTGTTAAAAATTTCCTTCTCCAATCATAAATCAACCTTAGCTTATTGTAACCTTTTTGCTTTATAAACTTTTTAATTTTTTAACTCTTTAACTCTCATAATAACATGTAGCTTAAAATACAAACATGTACAGCTGCACAAAAATAGTTTCTTTCTTTGTATCCTTATTCTATTATTTTCTGTTTAAAAAAATTTTAACTTTGTAAACATTTTGTTAAAAACTAAGACACACACATTATCCTAGGCCTGCACAGGGCCAAGATCATCAATATCACCATCTTCCCCTCCACATCTGGTCTCACTGGAAGGTCTCTGGGGGCAGTGACGCACGGAGCCATCATCTCCTGGGATGACATGGCTTCTCCTGGACGCCTCCCATAGGACCTGCTTGAGGCTGCTTTACAGTTAACTTTTTTTTTTTTTT
>NW_012102576.1:2834408-2857891 GCF_000951045.1 Mandrillus leucophaeus | reverse complement strand
CCTCCCAAAGTGCTGGGATTACAGATGTGAGCCACCTCACCCGGCCTATTTGTATTTCTTATTGAAAGTATAGTATGAGCATTTTGAGTTAAAAATATACTAGTAAAATTAATTGTACCTGTTTATATATTTATATGAGGCTACAAGGAAGGTTTCAAGTTCTGTAACAGGACTCTCATAATTCTGTTGGAAAGTGCCCGTCTAGATGTCTGATCCAGCAGAAGACCGACTTTTTAAATCTACAATTATAAATATTTAGGGAATCAAATTACAATGTGTCAAAGAACGAAAATATTTTAATTCTTGGGCCAGAGGAAGGGAAGACACTTTTTACTATAATGGAGTTGGGGAATTTCAGGTTCCGTACACGATAATCTTGAGAATTGTCACTCCCTCCTTAACTTTTTTGTAATAAGTAGAAGGAATATACTCTAAAATAATCACTAAAAGTTTGGTATCGTAAATATGCACCCAGGAACAATGTTTATGATCATTATCTGGCTGTATGTGCTGTGCACGATGGCATGTGCACGACTTTTACCCGACTGGCAACACCATGGGCTTGTTCACGCCGGTGTCACCACAGGCGCAGGACCGTGCTGGTGCTGCGACATGACAGCCAGATGACAGCCAAAGGACCACATGCTTTCAGCTCCGTGACAGTCTTACGGTGCCATGGCCACCTGTGGGGTCTGCCGTTGACCACAAAGTCCCTGTTTGGTGCTGGGCTGTATCTGAGCACCTCGGCTCATCCAGAAGGGGTCTAACCAGTCTGGAAACGCAACTGCCTACACTTCCTTCGGAAACTGGCCCATTTCGTCAGCGTTCTTGGGAAAATGAGGCAAAATGAACCTAGATATTTCAGAGAAAACATTCGGTGTGAGTTAGGATGTTTATCTGACATGATTTACAATCCCTCCGATGACAAGCGGTTGGACAAGGAGGAGGAGGTCAGCCGGCCGTGGCGGGGAACAGGGCCTCCTCTCGTGATCTTTCCCATTGCAGCAAAATGCCCCATTGTGTGGCTCAGGGGAAGCTGAAGTCGAAAGCCTGGCGAGTGGAAGCAGCTGCTCGGCCATTGTTTAATCTGAGCTAACGCAGTGTCACCACGCCCAATTATGTGGCCGCAATGTGGGTTACAGTCGCTTTGGTCAATATGATCTCTTTTTTGTTTTTCCAAGAGGTCAAAGGTTGGGGGCTGGAGGCTGAAGCAGTCGGGCAGTGAGGGGACTGGGGACCCTGAGACTGGTTTCTTGGAAAACACCCCCAGGAAAAAGATACTTCTGTCACAAAATATCAATGCCAGCCAGATGTCACCAGCCTTTTTTTTTTCTTTTTTTGCATGTGTTTCTTAACAGCTGGTAAGAATATCAGCTCAAATTATTCGCCACAAGCACACACTTTCTGTTTGTCTCCAGATAAAGGGATTTAAAATCCCGTTTGTCAGCGAGGGAAGGTGGAAACTGTGGAATGGATTTTTCTGAACCAAAAGGCAGGTGATTCCCCCCTTCCCTGCTGCCCAGTCATAGCCCAGAGAGACAGAAAGGTGGAGACTCACGGCCAGGCCCGCACACACGCCTGTGTTGTCTGCTTCCTGGGAAGGTCCCCCACGTCCAGCACACTCATGGTCAGGGCTACACACAGGCCTGTATTGTCTGCTTCCTGGGACAGTCCCCCATGTCCAGCACACTCACGGCCAGGGCCGCACACAGGCCCATGTTGTCTGCTTCCTGGGATGGTCCCCCGAGTCCAGAACACTCACGGCCAGGGCTGCATGCAGGCCTGTGTTGTCTGCTTCCTGGGACGGTCCCCCACGTCCAGCACACTCATAGCCAGGGCTACACACAGGCCTGTGTTGTCTGCTTTCTGGGACTGTCCCCCACATCCAGCACACCCAAGGGCCGGTTTTTAGCAGACCCAGTGTGGCCACCTGTCTGGGAAACCTGGACAGTCGTTCCTGTCTCTTCAGTCTTGGCTTTCTGTTAGTATGACACCAATCCCCTACATTGAGTCACCTCCTGTAATTCCCTGCAGGGTCTGTCATCACGTGGCGTCTGGTCTGGGCGCCGGCCACACATCCGCTCACATGTGCTGTCTCTAACTCCCCCTAGCCCCACGTGCAAGTTCCCTCATGGAGTCTTTTTTGGGAGGGCCATTTTCCACATCATTTGTACCATCTGGGTGCTTTGAACCCAAAGGGTTCTCGGAAAATACTCACTGAAAAAAATGTATAACAGATGCGCCTTTGAAAAATTCATCCGACGGACGGTAATAAAAGGCTCTGTAGTGGGCTGAGAGGTGTTCCTCCAAAATCCATGTCCACCCGGAGCCTCGTGATGTGAGCTTGTGTGGAAATGGGTCTCCGCAGATAGTTGAGAGTGGAGATGAGATTGCGTTGGATGAGGGTCAGCCTGGAATCCAGTGACTGATGTTCTTATAAGAACACGAGACACAGAGGCAAGGGAAGAAGGCTGTGGAAGAGGGAGGCAGAGATCAAGGTGATGCAGCCACAAGCCAAGGGCACCAGGATCTCACGGCACCCGAAGTTGGGAGAGGCCCGGAGCAGAGTCTCCCTGACAGCCGCAGAGAAGCCAGCCCCACCCACACCTGCATCCCGGAATTCCGGTCTCTAGGACTGTGAGAAAATGAATTTTGGTTGCGTAGAAGAGGTAATTTGCCATGGCAGCCCTGGGGGACTCACTTGGTGTACAGGCAGGAGGAAAGTGCCCGCTAGTCCTAATACAGAACAGCCACACCCGAGGTAAAGGGGCAGCCCCGTACCCAGAACAGCCCCCGCTGCCCCACGGTGACCATCAGTCCTTGTCACTGAATGGGTTCAGAACTCGGCAACCTCACCACCAGCTAAGGAAGCCCCATGGCCGGACGAGTTGCTGTCACCTAGGTGTGAACCCACACTCCACCCTCGGCCTGCAGCCCTCCCAGAAGGAAGGGTGACATCTGGGGTGCCAGGACCCTTGGCCTGTGGGGCAAATGCTGGGTGGAGCGGGCTGACTGAGGCAGGAAACGAGAGCAGCTGTCCAGAGAAGTAGGCCCCCAAAGCGGAGTCTTTACTAGCAGCCCAAGAGCTGGCTGCTGACAGTCACTGGACAATTCCCACTTCACTTTGAGCTGATAAATGGCAGGAAAGGTGCCCACCAGGAAGCCTGGGAACTCGGCAGGTGGTTATGAAGACAAGGCTCAGAGACCAGGTCACACTGGCTGGGGCTACTTGCTGACAGAAAGACGGGCCATGACATCCCTCCCTAAAACCCAGTCAGGGCGGACAACGGGATTCTACCTAATGCGTTGGGGACATCAGAGGGAAGTGTGCTCTTGTTTCTTAGGTGACATTCTTTTTTAATCTTAAAAATATCTGTTGCTACCATTTAACTGTGTGGCCCTAAGCAGCTTTCATTCCCACAGGTTCAACACGTTGTGAGCAAATAGCGCCTGTTACCGCAAAGGCCTGTGAGGTAGAAGAGCCTGGAGCCTTCCCCACAGGAGCATGTGTGTGGAGAGAGCAGGGAAGTTTGTAATCCTCCACCTCAAGAACTAGCTGACTTGACCTGGATCCAGCTTTTCAGGAGGTTCGAAACATGAATGAGAATCAAGTATGGAAACCCTTAGTGTTCCGGTCGCTCAAAGTCGAAGCGCAGCAGTGGGCGCCCACAGAGCCTGCTGGTAATAGAGATCCCAGTCTGGCAAACACCGAGGCCTCACTTTATCTCTTGTGTGGTGAATGCACACACCTCACATCTGTCTTACCGACCATAAACGCTCTCCTGAGAATCATGTTGACTCTGCTCACCGAGCCCAGGCCCAGCACAAAGACACACCATAAACACCTGTGGAGGGAGGGTGGCCAGCCCCAGCCCAGGGACTCCGGGGCTCCTCAGAAGACAGGGCCCTCCCCAGCCATGCCGGGAATGCTGGTGACAGCGGATCAGGAAATGGGGGCAGAAGCCCATGAAACCCTCTGAGTCAGATCACCAGGGCGGGTGCTCGCCCACCCCCAACGCCTGAGGGTGACATTTGACAGTTTACACACAGTCTCTGAGTGCCTGTTTTAGCCTAGGTTTGTAAAGGAGTCAAGAATTCATCTCTGAAAGCTGCCAGTAGAGAACCAAATGCTATTTCAAAGCAACTGCAGGGGTTAGTAATTGAGATTTTTTTTTTATCCCTCTATCTTGCTACTTCCCTAGTTCTGCGGCAGGCCTCTTGATTCAGCTTATAAATACTAAAACTGTTGCTGTAATAAGAAAAAACAAGAAACATTCCTTGAATATTTCAGAGCAAAATGCTTGTGAAAGCCCTTGGTTTCCCCACAGAAAATGTATTTAAAAGAAGAAGAGCCGTGAATCGGCAGCAGCTGCTCCCAGCACCTGTTCCCTGTTCCCATCATTGAAGTTCTCGTGGCATTTTCGAAAGAACTGAGCAGTTTTCCTAGAGAAGTACTCTGGGTTCTGGATTACACAGTTGACTGCACTCAACTGTTGGCTGAGACAAAGGGGCCTGAGAGGTGCATCCGTGCGCAGAGCTCCACACCCCGAAACCACTCAGGGCATGGACCACAGTGACGTGCCGCCTCCCTCCCAGCGCCCACTGAAGCGTCCTGCTCACTTCTCTGCACGGATGGCAGTGTGGGATCAGGGGACACGTGGCATCATCTGCCATTTTCACTTTGGTTTTTTGTTTGTTTTGTTTTTTGTTTTTCTGAGACAGTCTCGCTCTATCACTCAGGCTGGAGCGCAGTGGCACAATCTCAGCTCACTTCAACCTCTGCCTCCCAAGTTCAAGCAATTCTCCTGCCTCAGCCTCCTGAGTAGCTGGGATTGCAGGTGCACACCACCATTCCTGGCTATTTTTTAATTTAATTTAATTAATTAAATTTATTTATTTGAAATGGAGTCTCACTCTGTCACCCAGGCTGGAGGGCATGATCTCGGTTCACTGCAACCTCTGCCTCCCGGGTTCAAGCAATTCTTCTGCCTCAGCCTCCCAAGTAGCTGGGACTACAGGCGCATGCCACGACAGCTGGTTAATTTTTGTATTTTCAGTAGAAACGGGGTTTCACCATGTTGACCAGACTGGTCTCAAACACCTGACCTCTAAGTGATCTACCCACCTCGGCCTCCCAAAGTGCTGGGGGGATTACAGGCGTGAGCCACCACGCCCGGCCGCCATCTTCACTTTAGTAGAATGTCTGGACTAAGTCTTCAAGGCACAAGGGCATCAAGCTCTAATGAGCACACGGGGCCACCGCTGCAGATGGCCGGGGGGCAGGCGGAGGCCACCATACACCCTCCCTCTTCATCGGCTCACAGCCCCTCCTGCAGAGCTCTCGCTGCCATCACAAGCCGAGTGGCTTACAAGACACACATTCATCCCATCATGGTTCCGCAGGTCAGGAGCCTGACATTGGTCCCACTGGGGTAAAAACCAAGGCATCGGCAGGCTGGCTTCTTCCAGAGACTCCGAGAGAACCTCTTCATGCCTCTTCCCGTTTCTAGATGCCGCCGCATCCCTGGGCTCCTGGCCCCTTCCCTGTCTCTGAGCCACACTGCATCTCTAGCCTTGCTGACCCCCACCTATGCCGCTGCCAAACTCCTCGCTCTGTCCCCTGTACAGACCCTGTTCTTCCACTGGGCTCCCTGGGGAATCCAGGCTAATCCACATCTCAGGGCCTGAGGCTTAATCCACAAAGTGCTGTTAGCTCTGGAGTTGCAAGGCCAGGGGAAGCCATGCCCAGGGGCCTTTCTTCTGTCTTTCACACCATTGATCCAATTATTTTCAAATGATTTCCTAAATGGAATGACTTCCTATCAGCCCATGTCACTGGCTTCACCCCACTGTTACCAGGAGCTGGTTCTTACTGGGCTCTGGAGGCCAAGAAAGGGCTCCTTCCATCTGCCCATCAGCAGGTTGCTTGGCACGGTAGGGTGGGCGCCCCTGTGAGACACAGCTTGGGGGCACGAGGCAGCTGCAGGCCCTGGGCCCTGGCTTCGGGACGGGGAGGAGGGAGGATAAGGCAGACACGGAAAGGGTGGCTGCAGAGACTTCTTTGTCCAGAAGTAACCCGGGGCGAGGAAGTCCCCGTGGGTGAGGACCACGCATGCCCAGTTACCACTGATGTGTGGGAAAATGACAAATGGTGCAAGCCACGCAGGTCACACGCATGTCCTGTGCTAATTGTGGATTTTCATTTCCTCTGGAGACCAAAATGAGAAAGTAAAAGTGTACGCAGGAGTCAAACCCGCTTTCTAGAATGTGGTTAATTTCTAGAGGCAGCTGGGTTTCCTGTGGAGAAGACAGGTTTGCCCACGCGGCATGGAGAGGAGACGGCTGTGTGGGCTCCAGCCCCCAGGGAAGTAGGGCCTGGGGGTCACCGTGGGGAGGCTGCATTGGCCGCCGTGGCTCTGTGGAACCTGAAGAGTGTGGTCTCATGGCCACCTCCCCCTGCACCAGCTGTGTGGCCCAAGGTGATGCCTGTGTGCCTTGGTTTCCCGATGCGATGCGTAGAACGTAGCCAGCTGGAGGCGAGGGGGGCTGTTGGGTTCTTTGTGTGGAGCTCTCCAGAAGGCTGTTCGTGCTGTAGGCAAATTCCACAAGACCTAGAAGCCAGGACCCAAGGTGCTTTGATGCTGTAGGGAAGAACCTGGCTGAGATGCACCTGCAGCTGTTTGGAGCCGGTGACCTTGGGCTCAGCACACCCTCGCTGCTGGTGGACACAGTACCAGCGGTGCCCCTCACGAGCAGCTTCGAGGCCCTCGGGCAGCGGCGCGGGCACCGTCACTTCCTGCCAACCCCACATCCTCATTTCCCACGCTTCTCCTTCCACCTTCCATGATCACTGGGACCTACTGCAGGACACGCCTCAGAGGGACGGAGGGAAGCAGACCACCCTTCTCTTCAGAAAGCTCATGGCCCAGGGAGGGAACGCTGGCTGGGGACAATCACAAAGCCTCTCTGGTGCCCAGCCAGTGGCAGGGACCCTCGGAGCTGTGTGGGGAGAGGACGCCCCTGCCCTGGCCGCAGAGCGTTGGTTTAGAGGTGAGCTGGGGCAGGAGAAGGCACGGGAGCTGTGGGGCACCTTCTCAGGAGGGGCTCGCGCAGCTTCGCCTCCTCTCATCTTCCGTGTGCAGGGAAGGACCAGCTGAGTGACAGCTGGGAGCGAAACTGGTTGCCTCCCCTCAGGCTCTGGGCAACTGCGGCTTTGAGTCTCTCCCTCTGGAATCTTCTATCTGGGGTATAACAATGTTATGACACATGCCAGTTATTGACAGCGTAACATGAAAAGGCAATTTGTAAGGACCGGTCGATCTAATCAGGGCGAATCGCCAGTCTTCTGAGCCATCGCATTGAGTTCAGTTTCCAACGGATTGCTAAATATCTTCACACTGCGTGGATGTTGCCCAGCTCTGCCTCCCTTGCTGCGGGTGTCCCTGTGGATGCTGAGCTTCCACGGAGGGGCTGCTGCCCCCTCTGCCCCCCTAGCTCAGCTTGAGTGCCCCAGTGGGGAAGGCTGAGGGCCTGTGGAATAAGGGCTCCATCCCCTCCCCAAGGAATGAAGAGCAGCGAGGTTCCCGTCGCCGAGCCTCAGCGCTGTGCAAGCCGGCGATGGGCCGTGGACGCCAGGCCCCAGCCCAATGTGCTTCCTTTGGCCCCTCCTGAACTGGGGGGCCTTGCGCCCACTTTGCCAGGGCCCTGGCATCTGTCTCACTGGCCTTTCTCACCTGGCATTCCAGCGAGGAGAGCCCTGCAGTTTTAACTCCCTTTGAGAGGCAAGAACTTCTCAACCCACAAGAAGAGGCGACCAGGTCCTGGTGACTGTCGAATAAGCCCAGTCCAACTGGGAACAAGTCTTCTGGGCCCTAATTTCCCACATGGTGTTCTTGTCTGACAAAATCACAGCCTCCCACATTCAAGAATCTTCATTCATCTCTCTCTTTCAGCGAATGTTCCCTAAGCTCTCCCATCACTGAGCACTGCAGGCAACACCCCAGCTGCGTGCTACGACTTCGGTCTGATGGAAAGGACTCAGAACCTCGTGCAAGTGGGAGGCAAGCAGAGGTACAAAGGTATCTTCCGGAGCCAAGGTGGTAGGGTCTGTCACACGAGGGTCTGTCTCAGTGAGATCCCACTGTCTTCCAGGGTTTGACACCACAGCAGCAAGCCCCAGAGTGGCCCCACTACCTAAGATCCACGGGGGGGAAAGGGGGTGTCTCAGCACGGGTTTGTAACATTGTTCCCTTGAATAAGCCGAGGATGCAGAATTAGGAGCAAGCATTCCAAGGGGTGGTCAGCTGTGGCCTGCAAGGAGCACCTGACCTCCCATCTGCCTTCTGAACACAGCTGCCCCAGGTGAGGTGCGTGGAGCTCCACAGCTGTGATGAGCCATCACCATGGAGAACGGTGACTCACGATTGCTTCGGTTTAAATTGAATTAAGGTGAAGATGAATCAGGGCATAACTCTCTTCTTTCAGCCAGATGTCTTTCTGAACCAGTGTATTTATGGCTTAAAAAAGTCATGGGGGTTTTGGGCCCAGGGATCGGGCAGGAAGGAAAGGCAGTGAGGTGCAAGGAGGGGCGTGTTGGAAATTGTATCCAGAACTGCTGTGGCTTGCATTGAAGAAAGAAACTTTGTATTTCTGCTTCTATTTCTATGACAACACCAAGGAAGGTGTGTGGGGTGGGGAGCAGGTACACACAGGTCCTCCGTATTACCAGTGGTCCAGGATTGTACAATTCTGTTTATTCTACCCATCCCACACCCTGACCCTGACTCAAGTCCTGTGACCCCTTGGTGCCCTGAGTCCCTCCCCTGCCTGTTCCCAAGCAATCAGTCACCCTAAGACCCCGTTCTAGGTGTCTGCAGATGATGATGAGTTAATCAGATAAATAAGCCATGGGGTAGGTAGGGGTTGTGGTGCTGATTACTGGTCCCTCTGGCAAACCAGAAGGGAGCCACCTCCCCGCAGTCTCCACCCTGTCTCCAAGCTTCCCAGCAGAGCCCCACCTCCAGCAACTGGACCCAGCTTTAACCAGATGGAGGAGCAGCCTGATGTCCTGCCAGCCCCAGAGACAGATGTGGGCACAGGAAGGGGAGGCAGGGAGGAGAGGAAGCCAATAAAAAGCTGTTAGCATCCGTCAGGGTGACCCTTTGCAGAACCTGCGTCAGCCTGAGGACGCAGGGACAGGCTGTGTGGAGAAGCCGCTGGCCTTTGCTGCTTGAAAGCTGGGTCCCTGCAGCCTCCCCAGCCCAGGGCTCCCTTGGAGAAATTCTCACAGAAACCCTAAGCAACATGCCAGGAAAGCACAGATGCCATCCAGAAGCACGCTGAGGAAGAATCCACTCATGTGAACTTCTAGGTTGGTCACAGAGGGCAGATCCACGGCCAACTGCATGGCAGAGGCTTACCCACAGGCTCGGAACCTTGGTGAGCATCAACAGTGGGCACTGTGTTTCCCCAAGAGTGACCCAGGGCGCCTTCACGCCAGGCACAGCCTCTGCTCCTCGTTCCCAGGGCGCCTTCAGGCCAGGCGCAGCTTCTACTGCTCGTTTATTTCCACCACGCGAGCAACGTGCAGCACAGACGAGGCACTCAGTGAACATTTAAATGAATCTGTGGGACGCACCTAAAAGAAGTAGAAGTTTTCCAGAGAATAAGCGGGTAGAAGTTAGACCCCACAGAAAAGATAGGCAGGCAGGCATTTGTTAAGTCCATTTCATTTCACCTTAGGGTTTTCACATCAAATTATCCCTGTAATGAAGAGGCATTTTGTTACCCAAATTATCATGCTCTTCAAGAGGGAGTAGAAAGGAAAAAAAATATGAAAAGAGAGAAACAGTACAGACCTTACCTTCAAACTTACCACCCCCACCCCCCCCACACACACACGCATGCATACACACACACAGACGCACACGCACACACACGTGCATGCACACATGCGTGCACACACGCACACACACAGGCGCGCACACACACGCGCGCATGCACACACACAGAGTAAATGACATCAGGTATTTATCCAGTCTGCCATGAGACATCTGACTCCACCTTATAAACGAGGGAAGCTTGGGCCAGCACAGTGGATCACGCCTATAATCTCAGCACTTTGGGTGGTCAAGGTGGGAGGCTTACTTGAGCCCAGGAGTCTGAGGCATGGCAAAACCCCATCTCTCCAAAAAATACGAAAATTAGCTGGGCGCAGTGGTGGCATATGGCCATGGTTTCAGCTACTCAGGATGTTGAGGGGGGAGGATCCCTTGAGTCTAGGAGTTCAAGGCCGCAGTGAGCTGAGATAGTGCCACTGCACCCCAGCCTGAGCAAAAGGAGTAAGACCCTGTCTCAAAAAAAAGAGGTAAGCTCGGTGCTTGGTGTGTCAGAGATGGAAAGACAATTTACAGTCTTTATGTCTCATGTGACAAAGTGAAGATTCAACTTCCAGGGCTGCTCAGCAGAGCCAAGTCTGGAAAACAAGCTCTTGGGCATCTCATCACCAGCACGTTTTCCCTGGAGCCCAGGCTGTCACCACTGTATTCATAGTTCTACTCCAAGGGTCTTTCAGGGTGGAGGAGAGAGCTGTGGCCAAAGGCAGTAAGAGGCAGAAGCCCAATGCGGAAAAGCCAGATTTCAGCCTCAGGGAAGAGCCAGTCCCAGCTCCACTCTGGCCTCACCACCCCGGTGACATCCCAGGCCTCTGTGCAGAGATCGTGCTCAGGCCCAACACTCGCGCTGGTGAAAAGGCGGAGACATTCAGAACCCAGCAGATTCCAGGTTGCCTTCTCCACAAGGGTCAAGTTTGTGGAGGAGAAAGGGGAAGATTCTCCACCCACCAGGCGCCTCCTGGACTGTCAAGAACTAACAGAGACTAGATCACCCGAAATAGCAGATCAAACTGAAACAGCATACTTAGCTTTTGGAACGAACCATGAAGCAGGCGGGAGGACCGGAGATTGCAACATACTGACCTTCCGAGTTCTGTTTGGGTCAGTTTGTTAAAATTAGTTTGTCCTCCCTGGAGACACGGCCAACGCAGCCTTTTCTGTGGCAGGGGTCCAAACACAGTCTCTGCTGCTCTCCACGCACGGCAGTGGGAAGGCAGCCCTCCCCCTCCATCACTCCTGGGAGCTCATGTGCGGACAGGGTCCTCTGTAGCATCTTTAAATAGGAGGTGACTTTGTGCCGTTGGAGCCGGGGGCAGAGTCAACAGTGACCTGAACAGTTCGGACCAGGATGAGTTCCTTCTGCTGAAAGAGGATGTTAGGATGAGAAGCGCTTGGTGGGGCACGGTGGCTCATGCCTGTAATCCCAGCACTTTGGGAGGCCGAGACGGGTGGCTCACGAGGTCGGGAGATCGAGACCATCCTGGCTAACACGGTGAAAACCTGTCTCTACTAAAAATACAAAAAAAAAAAAAAAAATTGCCGGGCATGGTGATAGGTGCCTGTGGTCCCAGTTACTCGGGAGGCTGAGGCAGGAGAATGGTGTGAATCTGGGAGGCGGAGCTTGCAGTGAGCGGAGATCGCACCACTGCCCTCCAGCCTGGGTGACAGAGCGAGACTCTGTCTCAAAAAAGAAAAAAAGATGAGAAGTGCTTTTAGAGCACTTAGAGCATTTAGAGCAACGGGATGATTAATTTCATTTTCCATTTCGTTTCTCTGATCGGGCCTCATCTTAAATATTTGTATTTCTTTCTCTTCCTCACCTTCCTGCCACCAGTCACTGCCCAGTGACCTTGCTAGGTCAGGGCTAGAGTGTAATCATGACAAATAAACTGGGGGTTTCATGACATTTCTGACACCTGTTTGACTACAGAGACACTGAACTGTCCTCCGCCAGGTCCGTCCTGGGCACTGGAGCCTGCGTCTGAGGCCCCTGCCCCTGTCCTTGGCAGCAGCTCCAGGAATCCCCCACCTCCCTTCCCTCTCCTGTGTCAAAAGTATTGACTTTGAGGATCAGAAAGGGTCCTAACTGAGGCTTTTTCATTTTAACTAAAACTCTCAAATTTAGAGTGTTCTTCCCTTTTCAATATGCCTTTTTAATATTGATTTTTTTTTTTTTTAAGATGAAGTCTTGCTCTGTCCCCCAGGCTGGAGTGCAGTGACTCAATCACAGCTCACTGAAGCCTTGACCTCCTGGGCTCAAGCCGTCCTCCTGCCTCAGCCTCCTGAGTAGTTGGGACCGCAGGTGCCACCACCACACTCAGCTAATTCTTTTAAAATTTTTTTGTAGAGACAAGATCTCACTCTGTTGCTTACTGCATTTTTTTATTTCAAATGTTTATACCACATTTTTTGCTAAGCTTCTAAGAAAGAGCTGAAATTCACAAAATCAAATTCATACAAATTCTTGAAGAAACAACACTTGCCTTTCTGCAGGTGAGCAATTCCTGTTGTAAGCATCTGACACCAGACACCCTTCCCCGCTTCTTCCTTCCTTCCTCCCTCCCCCCACAGGTCAGGGTGGGACAGTGCAAGAGAGAAACATGGAGACACCACCAATCCCGTCACAAACACTGCTCAGGCCACTTCCATAAAAGTGTAAGAGGTTCTAGGCATCAGGCTAAAGTACTGCTGTTGAGATCCATGTGTCTACACCAGGTGCCACTTGAGGGTTTGGAAAGGCAGGCTGAGGGGCAGGAAGTAGCAGATTCTGATCCTGTTTCTGAAAAGTGATTTCATTTGTTGAATATCCCAGCACTGTTGTGAATTAAGAGTCACTAAAGCAATCAAGGTTCTTGTAAAATATTTAGGACCACAAAGCAGACATATTTTTCCTTATGGATCAATAATTTTTAAAGTTCAAATTAACTTAAAACATTAACACACTTTTCGTGAATAGTGCTTTGACCATGGGTTTAGACACCAAGGAAGCAGAGGAAGTTGGTGCGCAGGAAACAGCCTGGAAGACCCTTAGGTCTTCCAGGGCACATGTCTGCACCTCTTACCATGGAAGGTTGGCTCGGCTTCGAACAGTCGTATCCGAGGAAAATTCTAGCACTTCCTTGATAAACCACTGACATCCTTGAAGTTTCCTTCATGCCTTGATCCAACGAGAATCCCCCGTCCTGCAATTTTAGATTATTTCCTCTTACACTGACCTTATTTTCTTTGAGAATGTAATTAATGACATGAGTCTTGTCATTTTTCTTTTCTGTGCTTTAAAAAAACCAAGAGGTTCTGATGCTCACGTTGCAATATATTTTAAAACGCTGTTTCATTCTGGCTTCCTCGGGTACCTCACTCCGGATTCTATTAAAATCGTAATCTCTAGAAGATGGATTCAGCAAATGCCAGGCATGGAGCCATGAATGTTTTCATAAGAAACAAGAATAACAGAAAGAATGTGTGTTAGCCAGACGACACCCTGATGACACCTCCACCACCTCCCCAGCCCTTCCCAGCAGCAAAGTGATTTAGCTCAGATGGGCTTCTCCAAAATGGAAATAGTCACTTGTTTGAGCAAATAAATGTAATTAAAATTGTTCCGGAAAAATGCTAGTACTCTGCACTAATACATATCATCTTAAAAACTTAATTCTGAATTGTTTCCAATGACGTGTAAAGTTTCAAAGTACTCTCTGTTGTCTTATCCTTGTAGTGGAAGACACTACTTTCAACACAGACCTACTGTGTGCCTCCTGCCTGTGAGGCCTGGTGCTCACGGCGCCTGCCCTTGCATGCAAAATACCACTCTTCATCTTGATGTTTCTAGACATTCAGCCGTTCCTCAGGAAACCATTTACCTTCCCTCCGCCTTTTCTATAAAATGCATGGACTGAGGAATTACTAACTGCATAGCGCTTTGTTTGCTGAATACCAAGTAAACGCACTCTTACCATATACAGGGCTGTATCTAGGCGGCCAGTTATTAGAATAAAAACAAAATACTACCTTCACCCGCTCAGATAATCCCTGCGTTTGGCTTCATGGTATGGTTCCAAACTCCTAGTGACATTGTTAAAAGTGAACACGACATGGAACTTATTTCGTGATGAAATGTCCTGAGCGTGTGTCTGTGTGTTCTCAAATTATAGCTCACGTGGACAGAGAACGTTTTCTCGCTCCAGCACCAAGCGGGGATTGGGTTGCAGCGGTGAACAAAGGCCAACACGGCCCGCCCTCTTTGAGGCTGCAGTCTCCTGGGACACACGCCCACTAAACAAACAGCTCCACAAATTAATCATGCCACAGGGCGAGCGGCAAGGGCACCGTCACGTGCGGCAGGTAACCCAGGCGGGTCCTTGTCGTGGCGGAGGAAGGTCACACTGGAAGTCACCAGACGGAGGGTCACGCTCCAGGTTGCAGAGTGGGGGCGGGTGGAGGATCAGGCTGCCAGGGCGCTGGCTGGAGCCCAGCGGCAACGGACCCGTGGGAGAATAACCAAATGAGGCTCCAGGACAGGCAGGGGCCGCATGGTGCATGACCGGAGAAGCCAAGCCAAGGATTTGGAGCTACAAGCAGCCGGAAGCGTCGGCGGGCGCCAGCGGAGCACATGCGCAGAACTGCGCCCTGAAACGCGCCCTCCCCTGCAGACCCGGAGGAGGTGCTCCCAGCACCGCTGCGGACACTGCTGTTTCCTTCCAGGGACTTAGCAGAGTGGGTTGTCACCCACTCTGCATCAGAACCCCCGAGACGCTGGCACCGACGTCCCTGACCAGACTCCCATTCTCCACCCAGTTTGATTGGCTTAGTTTTGGTCTTCGAAGATTTCTCGTCTGCAACGTACCTCTGCAACCGCAGCAAGCCTCCCTAAGATGCATTCTGCTGTAGGTCACGTCATAGACACGGCGGTCCGCACACACCAGGAAACTGTGTTTGTGTGTGCGTGTATTCGCTGTATAATCCAGCTCAATGCTTTCGCTTATGGGACGTTTCAAACGTATACGAAAGAGGAAAGAACAGTAAAATGAGCGCCCCCGTGGGCCACTCCCAGCTGCAGCGACCCCCAGCAGTGCCCGTGGGACTCCCCCTGCCACTGTGCCCACGGTGGGTGGTGAGACTCTGGATCAATCCCAGACCTTACATTGTTTCATCCATAAATATTTCAGAATGTTTCTCTAAAAGAGAAGGTCTCTTTTAAAAATGAACAGTAATAACACATCACATCTGAAATATTTAGCAAGCATACTTTAAAATCATTCGGACATCCCAGTCAGTGCTTACATTTCTCCAGTTGGTTCATAAATGTTTTAAACTGCTTGAAACAGGAACCAGATCCAGACGCTGCGATGGATTGACATGTGTCTCTTTGAATCTATAGGTTACCCTTTTCCACTTTCTTGTTTTTTCCTTGCAATTTATTTGGCTACAGAGTTCCCTGGATTTGGCTACGCAGATCCGTGGGGCATCCAGGAAGGAGTTTTCAGTCCCCTGTGTTTCTGTAACTGGTAACTAGACTGAGAGCTGTCATCAGATTCAAGATTCAATGTTGGTAGCAAAACACTTCTTCTCTTCGCTGGTGTTGCTGGCCTCTGTATTTAATGTGCCCTTAATGCAAGGAGGAAAGGCACAGCAGAGTCCCGTCTGAGGGAGAGTGAACACCAGTCCCTCCATGGAGCTCCTGCTACGTAGGTCGCCCTCTGTCCATCCTGGGAACCGCTCAATGCTTTGAGGTATGCACAGGTTAAACATGCAATCGCTGCCATTTCCACTAGAAGGAACCAGGGCTTAGTGGGGGAAAAGCAGCCAATTCCAGGGCCGGAGTGGGGTCAGTCCACAAGGAGCCCGCGGGGTCCTGCTGAGCCGGAAGGCGGGACATGCTCAGAGACAGGGCCGCCCACCAACAGGAAGCAGAGGAGCCGCTTCCATGACTCCCACACCCAGTCCGAGGCCATGTTAGCGCCAAACGGTGACAAAATCATGACAACTGTCACCCACTGGGTACAAAATAACTCATGAGTCTACACTGACGTGAATGAACGAAGGAATGAAGGAATGAATTAGGAATGCTTATTCTTTCTGTGGAAAGAACTAATAAATGCATCAGGGAGATGGAATTAGAAAATCGCGGCTGCTTCATGAGCGTGCCTGCTCTTACCATCACCACCTCATGATGGCCAGCAGGCAGCTTCCTGATGGAGCAGAGGAATGGGTCGCTTCTCATGGATCCAGGGAAACCAAAGCCTTGAAAAGAGAAACACCAAGGCCACCTCTGCCGTCAGCCTCTCAGGCTGCAGGCGAGCGCAGGTCCACGCTAAGGCAAAGCCGAGTAACTAGGCGAGAAACACGAAGGCCACCTCTGCCCTCAGCCTCTCAGGCCGCAGGTGAGCGCAGGTCCACGCTAAGGCAAAGCCAAGTAACTACGCCTTCTGGTTGTCATTCATAAAATTTATTTTGGAAAAATATTTTAAAAAGGAATTTCTTCATTAACAAAACAGTAAAAAACTCAAATAACATTTGCACAATATTCCATAAATACATTTATATACAAAAAATATAGTCACATAGACCCGAAGTGCCTTTGTACATATTTACCAAAATTTAAATTATAAAAAATGAACATCACAAAATACTCAAGCTTTACAGATATCATGAAAAATATTTTTACAAATCCAAAAAATAACACACATCTTTTCCATCTAGAAAAAGCACATTTTCGTATCAAAAAGGACAATAAAGGCAGTGTTTGTGTTTCTAATTCAAGAAAAGACTGGCTCATAAGAATCCAAAATATACACTTCAGGCAGTGCATGCTTCTTATGCGTAATTCAGTTCACCCATTTAAATATATATTCTTTTAAGAGCAACTGTCCATAGTGCAACGGCGACGTCAGGGAAGGCAGAGCCGCAGGCGGCCGGGCCGTGGCAGGCTGTCGGCAGGCGTCGAGGACCTCAGGAGGAGAACCTGCTCGGTCTGAACTCAGTTTCTCAGCAGCAGTCCACGAGGCCTCCCTCCTCTTCAGCAGCATTCGTTGGGGCATATATCCTTGGAATTTTACTTATTTTAAGAGAAACAGGAATCTTGCCATCTCACTTCCATTTTACACCTGGAAGGGCCACAAGACAAATGGGAAGTTAGCCTGAGACGGATTCCCATGCTCCGGCTTCAGGTGCTCCCATGCTGAGGAGGAGCGAGCGGCCGCTGCCTGCACTGACCTCAGTTGCTATGACGCACTCATCCTTCTCCTCGGATATGACGTACACCGACTGGTACTTGGTGTCTTTTGAAGTTGAACAGCCCGAGTCTGGCCTTTTTCTTTCCGACGCTTCTCCACTAAAAGGAAAATAGAGAAAATCCACAATGAATGCATGAGAACATTTGGGAAGAGAAATGGACCAGTGCTTCCAGGAAGACACCCCCACGTACCCCCTCCTGATGCCCCGCCCACAGCACGCACCCCCTGAGTGTGGTCGGGGTCCCCTTCTCCTCTCCTGAGGAGCCCTGGGGCTGGCACTTGGTGTCACGCTTGCTGTGCGTGTCCCTGACGGTGGCGTCGTCACCCTTGAGGTCCTGCACGAGGTTATAGTCCACCGCGGGGTAGCGAGCCTTGAAGCCATTCTTGTCCGCACTGTGGTCCCCGTGGAAGTCCGCCTTCTTGTTGGTGTTCTTGATCTGCGTGGCCCCGATGACGCTGACTGAGATGTCCTTCTCACGCTGGCAGTTGGCCAGGTTGTTCATGGTCTCCGTCTCCCCCCGGCAAGGGTCGGCTGGGGGCCGGCGCTTCTGCAGCCTCAGCCGGACGCAGACCACCACGGCAGCACAGCCCAGCAGCAGCATGAGGACAAGGACGACCCCGGCGCACACGGCCACCCAGGGGAATGGCCCGCCCTGGCCCTCTAGCTTCTCAGTGAGGTCCACCACCGCCGGGCCTGGGGGCAGCTCGGGGAGCAGGAACTGGCAGTTGGGACCCCCGTAGCCCCGGGCGCACTCGCACACGTAGCGGTGGCCCCTCTCATGGCAGGTGGCCCCATTGTGGCAGGGTGCGTGCTCGCACCTGCTGACAGGGGCACTGCAGTTCCTGCCCGTGTAGCCGGGCGGGCAGGTGCAGGAGAAGTCATTCACGCCATCCCGGCAGGTGCCCCCGTTGGCGCATGGGGCGGACGCGCAGTCGTCCACGTTGTTGTCACAGTGCCTCCCCGAGAAGCCGGCCTGGCAGCGGCACAAGTAGGCATCGCCGAGGTCCACACACTTGGCGCCTGGAACACAGGGACATGAGCGTCACGTGTCTCCTCGTAGGTTTGTTCACCAAAAAGTCATTCTGAAGCATCTATCTGTCTGTCACTGTAGAAACCAGACAAACCAAAGACAGCCTGCGGCCTGAATGAGTCAACAGTGCAAGGTGACGTGGTCTAGGACCTCAAATACGAGAGGTGTCCAGGTCTAGCTCTACAAGTTAGAAACCACGTGGGCGCATCTGGACAGGCGCTGTGCAGAACCCTCCCCCCGGTGACTGCATTAGTCGCCACGACAGCCCGACAAGAGCATGTGCCACTCGACCCAGGTTTCAGATGGGGAAACTGAGGCTTAACAAGGGTGTCCTTGCTCACAGTTACACAGTGAGTGAGAGGAGCAGGCACTGACAACAGGGGAGGGAGGGAGGGAGAAAGGGAGGGAGGCAAAGGATGACCATTCCAGAATGCTCTGGCAGATCTGGGGCCCAGCTCTCCTTACTGTGTGTCTGCTTTGGGCAGCCAGCCCCTCACTGCTAGCAGGAGGCTCTCTGTCCTCACTCAGGGACACCCCTGACTATTGTGCTGGATGGCCACACAGCTGGGCCACTTTCCAAAGTTGGAGTGGCCGGGGCCTGTGGGCATCACTTACTGAACCCCAGGCGGCTGCAGGTGCCCTGAGCACCTCGTGGCCCTGAGCAAGTCATACACTGCTTGGTCTAGGTTTTCGCAGAGAACTTCGTAATAAATGCCTCAGCCTCTCTCACTCCCCAGGTCTTTCCAGACTCAGAGTTTCCATCGAGAATTCCTGGCGGTCTGGATAAAAGTGCTTCCTAAACTGGAGGTCACTCACAAATGCTCGTTTTAATGCCGTCTCAGTATTGACCACTCGCCCAAATCTCTGAGCAATCGCCAGTTGCCCCCTTACCATTAGAACAGGGTGAAGAACTGCAGTAGTCAATTTTCTTCTCACAGTTGAAGCCAGAGTAGCCCACAGGGCAGCGGCAGCTATACCCTCCATTGGGGCTGTCTGAGCACCGGCCCCCATTAAAGCAAGGGCCGTCCGCACAGGTCATAGCACTCAATTCACAGATTTTGCCATAGAAGCCAGGTGGGCAGGTACAGGAATAGCTGTTCTCGAGATCCTACATGATGGAGAGGTCAGAAAAGGCTTTCCAAAGTTGCTCCAAGGAGCCCACACACTCCATTCAACACCAGGGCACCCCAACTTCGGGGTAAGATGCCACGGAGCCTCCAACTCACCGTGCAGCTCCCTCCATTCTTGCAAGGGCTGGGGTCACACTCGTCGATCCCCAGCTCGCAGGTGGCACCTGTGTACCCAGGCCGGCAGGAGCAAGTGTAGCTCCCCTGGCCCGTGTTGGTGCAGGTGGCCCCATTCTTGCAGGGCTTATGGTGTGTGCAGTAGTTCAGGTCTGTGAGGGGTGGGGACAGGAAAAGTAGGAGATAGGAAGCTCGACGTCAAATGCAGGAAGACTTTATTTTTCCAGTGACCAAACAGCCAGGGAAGTCCAGGGCTGCTCTGGAGGGAGCAGGCCGCCTCAGGGAGAGAAGGCTTACCCTGGTTGCAGAAAAGGCCCCCCCAGCCTTCCTGGCAGTTGCACTGCCAGGGCTGCTGGCAGGTGCCATGGAGACAGCCTGGATAGCGGATGCACTCGTCACAGTACCGGCCCTGCCAGCCCACTCTGCACCTTGGAGAAAAGCAGAAGACTCAGATGGAGGCTGACTGTTGCTGACTTTGCAGTGGACATCCTCACCCTAGAAACTGTCCTCCCGCAGCGCCAGTGAGCCTCTGGTTCTCCAGGTCAGCGGAACACTGGGTCACCTTGGGAACTGTGGCCTGGCCTGGGCCCCACCAGAGGTTCTGGCTTCGTGGGTATTAGGGCAGCCCCAGTGTCAGCATCTCAAAAATCACTCCCTGAGTGATTCTGGGATGAGGCAACATTTGAGAACCATTGAACGATACTGTTGTCTCCTGGGCCAACTCTTTTTAAACTACTCTCTGTAAATTCTCATAGCCATGAAGGGGCGTAAATGAATGACAACTCCATGACCTCACATGCTGCCAAACATTTATTAAGTAGAAACACGAGAAAACAGCCCCCTGCTCAATCAATCTTACCGGAGTTTTTCGAATGATCACCTATAGGGCTGTTTTTACAAATATACCAGGTGTGAAAGGATAACAAGAAAAGGCAACACAACAAAACACCACCTTGTGCAGACTTACTTGCATTCCCCTGGCTTGTCACAAAATCCATGCTGCTCATCACATCCCGGCAGGCAGATCGCTATAAGCAAAGGAAAAACAGGGTCAAGCCCCACGCCAAGTACCTCCCAACAGGGCTGCTGCCCTTGGGGCCGGGACACAAGTTGCCGGCTTCAGTCAGCAAATCCCAGCTGAGTTAATCTCCCCAGGTTGTGGAGGACTGACCCCCCTGCCTAGTAGCCTGGGACTTGACTCAGCCCTGGGGATGAGCATTCTTCTTAACACAGTGGCTCAAGGACAAAAGGGCTCTCGGAAGCCCCCACCCCCACCCTATCCCCTTTTCTTCTAAGAGAGGGTCAGAAGTCTTCCCCCTCCTCCTCCCCCACTTCCCAATTCTATGCACAAAGCTCCACCTCTTAATATCCCAGAAAGTGTGTGTGCAGATAAGAGTGGACAGCTGGTATGCAGGGTGCCAGGGCAGGACAGCTGCTCCATTGTCTGTCCTCTACGGCAGCTGCCCCAGCGCAACAATGCCGGCCTCCCCCGCGCCCCCGGCCCCACCTCCTCACACACACCCCTCGCGTGTACACACACACACACACACACACACCCCTTCTGCCAATGGGAGCCGGCGGGTGTCCCTGCGCCTATCCCCGGAGAGATCTAATCTACGGCACGCGCGAGCTGGGGGCGGGGAGAGACTTCAGTGTTTGAAGAAAAAAGTCTAAGTTTCTGGCTACCCTGTGGTGAAGAAGAGGCAGGGAGGCAGGGTGGGAGGCAGCAGACTGGCCAGAGGCTCCCACCCACTGGCCAGAGGCAGGGGGTGGACAGTGGGCTTGAGGCTTGGAGCTGGCTCTTGCTGCCTGGTTATGAAACTCATTAACAAGCAGCTCCACAAGTTTTATTTTGTTTTGTTAAAAAAAAAACAAAAACAAAAACCAGAACCAGTTCAGGCCAAGGCAGAGCTTAGAAGGAACTCAGTGAGTTCTAGAGGGCATTTGGGAAGCTAAGTAACGAGGACATTAAGGCACTCAGTGAATGGGAAGACCCACCCTCAACCCCAGGCACTACCCAGCTCCTGCCAGAGGTTCTGGGCCTCACAGAGTGCCTCTCCAAGGTTGTCCAGTTCCAAGCAAGGAGAATGACAGTTCCCTGGAGTTTCTGGGCAGCTCCAGGTCCGACCCAATCCCCAGCTGTAGGGAAATCCCGTATCAATGGGCTGGGACGGCCAGGCGTGCAGATGAGGCCTCAGGAAGCTGGAGAGAGGGCTCTTGAGGTCCCCATGAACCAGAACCAGGAGCCAGCATGGCCCCCACCCTGCCCTAGTCACCTACCTGCCATTAAATTGACATATCAATACCTAATAATCAGGCAGGCAGAACCACCGTCACTATTGGGAAGACATTGCTTTTCCAGACAAGGCGCCGCCTGAGCATTCAAGCCAGATGGGGCTGTGCACCCCTCGCCCACACAGGCCTTGGAGACCCAGCCTCAGCAGCCCACAGGGGCGAAAGCCTGCCCTCTGGCCAGCATAGACAGTGCGCATCACAGGGAGTATCCGGAAAGGCGTTTGCTCCAGAGAGGTCAAGCACACCAGCTCCAGAGAGAAAATGGAACGTTTCCCAGTGTGATGCTGTCACAGCACAGGGAACTCTGGTTGAAAGCGTGCCCCTGACACACAAGCTCTCTCTGTGTTCCTCCCTTCCTTCCTCCTCTCCCTCTCTAATACACACACCCTGAGGGTAGCACTGGCTTTACTTCCTGACCCCTGGCCCTGTCTCTAAAAGCCTCCCTGATTAAGAAAGGCAGTTCCGATAGTGGATAAACACAGTCTTGGATGTTAAAATGTCTGCATTGACCCCAACTCCCAGACTCGCGAGCTGTGACTTATAGCCATCCACTTCTGTCCTCTGGGCCTCAGTTTCCCCACCAGAACATCTCTACAGTCCCAAGCTCCCCCAGGCTCAGGAAGCCCCATCCCTGCCCGCGGTCCGTGTTGGTGGACGAGTGAGCCGGCGGTGTCTTCCCAGAGACTCACGCTCTGTGCAGTAGGGCCCTTTCCAGCCAGGGTTGCACACTTTCTCCCCACGCTCCCCACAGGTGAAGTGGCCGAAGGCATCGTCCCGGGGGCGGCAGAAAACAGAGCAACCCTCTCCATAGTAGTGTTCGTCACACACGAAGCGGTAGGAGTACTTGAGATCCGTGCGGCCGCTGCTGTGCAGGTCCTGGGACCACTCCTCGCCCACGGTCAGGTGCCTCTGGGTGGCCAGGCGGCTGATGAGTCTTTCTGGGTTTTCTGTGGGGAGAAGATGTTCCTGGTTGGTTCTGACCGAGAACCTTGAGACTGGGGACAGAGCGGGGGGTGGACCGAGACATTCATTACAGGAAGGAGGCCCAAGTCGCGCCACCCTGAACTTTCTGGGGCTCGTGCAGAATGAAAGCTGTCTGGGTTTGGTTGCGGGATGGGTGGGCCAAGTCCAATGCTATTAACTGGGGGAAGCAGTTTTGGGGTTTGGGTTTTGTTTTTACCTGTTGCGAGGTCATCAGGAGAATCTGTGTGGAGAGCTTCAATAATCAGAGAGAAGGTGCCCTGGGAGAGAGGGGAGAGGACGTAAGACAACCCAGAAATGTAACGAAAAGAAACAGGGAAAAAGCAAAGTCATTCATAACAACCAGGTCAGCAACAGAGGCCTGAAGGCTGCAGGTCTGGGGCAGCGTGTCTGGAGAGGGTCTCCACGCATCTCCTGCCTGCTCTCACCTTCCCTAAGGAAATGGAAGAACTTTTTAAAGAGTGGTTTCCTGACGTGTGTTTTCAGACTATACTACAGGATATTACGTTGTTTTTTTTAATTAGAGAGAGAGAGAATGCAGGCAGGATAGGGTGGAAGAGGCCCGAGGGCCGTTGTCATTTTTCTCGGGGGATGGGCACGTTCCGGGTGGGAGCGGTCTCGCTCCGCGGGTAATTGCGCCACCAACGCGTCTAGGAGTCGGGAAACCAGAACCTTCCCCACGTGAAGGGGCGCCTCTGACTGGGGACCTGGCACAGAGGCCGGATACGGAAACCTCCCGGGCGCACTCGGCCTCTCCTCTTCGCCCCAGCGTGGTCCCCTCCTGCAGCCCGCGGGGCCCCGGGGCGA
>NW_012102576.1:2828050-2832493 GCF_000951045.1 Mandrillus leucophaeus | reverse complement strand
CTGGGGAGGGCGGCTGCGAGCAGGAGGATGAAGTTCCAGGCCCGAGCTCTCGGGGGGCCGCCCCTTCTTCGGGGCAGGCGCTTCCTAAGGAGGAGTCTCTCGGGGGCGGAGGCGGGGGTGGCGACTCGGGGAGCATCGTAGGAAAGGGGCGGGCGGAGCGGTGGACCGAGGGCTTCTAGAGCGAAGCGGCAGTTTCGGGAAGTTTGGGGAGGTCCGACGCGGGGACACCTCCTGGCCCAGGATGGCGACTGAGCCTGGGGGAGTGCAGAACTGACGCGCGGGCAGGGCCAGGACGCCCCCGGGACACCGGCATCCCCGCGCCTTCGGTGCCCTCTCGTGGTCCGCGGCCACTGGGAGTGGGGGCCCGGGGGCCGGGCAACACATCCCCGGAGCCAGGAGAACCTGGCCTTCAACTTCCCCCATAGACACGCGCCCTCCCCCACAGGATCCCCGGCCGCCGCCACCTTCCCCGGGTCTCGGCCCTTCTCTCCCGGGTATCCCCCTCGGCCTCCCTCCGCCTGGTAAGAAGTGAGTTTGGTGTGTGTCGTTCGCGTGGCTGTCATTAAGGCAGCCTGTTATTGTGCGAGGCTGAATCAGTGGCTCTTTGTGCGCTCAGCTGTATGGTAATGCAGACAGCACCTGCTCCCCGCACAATGCGGAGAGAAAGAGCTCCCCTCCGCGCGCGCCGCGGCCTCTGCAACAATGTCCGGCACATGTTCTAAAGCCCCATCCAGCCCCGGCCCCCAACCCACAACCTTTACACAACCGTCACCTTATTAGGTTTTTACACGTCCATCAGACACTAGAACTTTTGTTTTCATTTTTTAAAGGGAAATGAGTTTATTGGGAGGGTCGAGAACACACGTATCACACAATGAATTATCTAAATTGCCCTCCTAGGCACGATGGAGAAGTAAGTTGGGGCAGAGACTCCGACTGTGGCACCTAGCTTTGCACTTCCTCTCTTTACCATCCCCGCCAGCGGCTCCCTGACCACCCCCAACACCTCCGTAGCTTCAAACCGTAGGGTTCCAGGTGACTGTTGGAGTGCCCCCTTTGATTGTAGCTCAGCCCCAAGGAAGCAGACTGGCCACAGTGTCCTCTGTAGGTGGGTTACAACTGCCTTATTGGTGAGAACAGGGCACTGTCGAGGCAGAATGTGACTTTCATCCCGGCAGATGTCTTGATCACAAAGTGTCTAAGCAGAGGGAGTCTTGGAACACCAAGGACAACCACTGCAGCCAGACATCTGAAGGTCACGTGGTAAAGTCGTCCAGGGCAGGCCCTCTGGCTGTCGCGCAGCTGGAACTGCTACTCCTCTTCAGGTGACCCAGCCTGTCTCCTGCTACCTTGTTTCCCAAATACCTGTAAAGTTTTAGGATCAACAGAGATGTCGACTTTAGGTTTTCCACTGTTGCCTCCTGGAATAGCGAAGAGTTAACCAGCAGAAACAAGCATATGATGGTTAGTGCCAGGTGAGAAAGCCAGGCTGGGACCTCACCGTGAACCCCCTACTGTTTGGTTCAGAGCAAATGGGGTCTTCAGAAGATGCTGCCACCTCCATGATGGTGTCCTTTTTGGGCTCTAGAGGGACTTGCTGTCACCACAGGGAGGGGCCAGCTCAAATCCTAATTTAATCTTGCCACCTAGTGTCAGGATCCTTTTTTCTCTAGGTTGATGTTTCCTCCAAAAGCTGACTTCTGAGCATTCTGCTTCCCTAAGGCACAGGAGCTGTTCCCTGTGCTGGGGGGTGGAGGTGGGGGTGGGGGTAGGTGAGAGCGCTTGGGGAGCAGAAGAAATGTAAAAGAAAAGAATTCGAGGTCAGAATCCAGAATCCTCTGCCTGTAAGACTGAGCGTAGATTTCAGTAAGAAATGAAATATCAGGAACCTTTTAATTAGAAAATGGAAGTGGAAAACAGGCTCATTTGAATGCCTGTTTAGAAAACTGGAAATAAAAAGTTCCACGCGCAAGGGCTTAAACCTTGGGGGAAAAAAGACTTGCCCCAAATCTTTAACAAACCCCCCTCAGTATCAAGTATTTGTTAAATTGACATGGCACAGATTTCTCGATTACGGCGGCAAAGCGGAACTGAAAGGCATCGTAAAATCCATCAGAATCCTGCCCAAAGCGTTCATTCTTTTCCAACTTAATTTATGCCACGCGATTCTGTATTGGGGAAATCAAGCAGAAAGCTCTTTTCTTCTTCTCCCTCTCCTTCCTCCTCCTCCTGTTCTTCTCCTTTCTCTTTTTCCTCCTCCTCCTCCTCCTCCTCCTCTTTCTCCTTCTCCACCTCCTTCCTCTTCTTCCTTCTCCTCCTTCTTCTCCTTCTTCCTCTCCCCCATTTCTCTCTTCCCACCCCCAAGTTTGTTCCTCTCTCCCTCTCTCTTTCAAAAGCTGTGCTAACGGGGAGACTGTTTAACTTCAGCGTTTCTATAGGAGCCTGTTGTAGTTTAACTCCTGCGCACCAGTAGCTGGGATGAACAAAGGAGAGACTCGAGGTCCAACTATTCATCCTTTCTTTGCACTTTAATTTTCATTGATTGGGAAGACAAGGGGAGCCCTTAGGGATTCGAGCTGGAGGGGACGACACGCCTTTAGACGCCATCAGCCCCCTAGCCAGCCATCTGCTCCGAACCAAATGGCGTTTTTTCACTCCCTAACTGCATGTCTCTATACTCCCACAACTAAGCACTCTGAACCCCACAAATGCATGAGGGCGCTTAAGCCAGGGTATGTTAAATAGGCTTGCCTCAGTGTTGGCCCTGGCTGCCGGAGTCCCTCCTCCCCACACTATAAATCCTCACCTTGCTCATTAGGAAAAAAAACAGGAAACTTTCTTTTAAATACTTTTTTATGTCTCAGCAAATTTACTGTACAAAGTGAGGCTCATTAGGGCTTAGAAGGCACCCAATACATCAGACACAGAAATGCAAGGAGGAATTTGCTGCCTGGTGGTGGTGTTTCTCGTTTTGTTTTGTTTTCTGGGCAGCATAACCCACAGGCTGAGTAACTTCAGTGTCCAGGGTAAGCTTAGGCTGTATAATGATCAGAGCTGCAGCCACAGCAACCACATGTGGAGTTCTGTGTTTGCTGGAGACACTGATTATCTCCCCACCATTTTATTAGGCCACCTGGGAATAAAAGCTTATGGCCATCATCTTATCAAATTCCAATGTGGCCATCCTCAGCAGTGTGTGCATGACCTAATACCATGGTCACCCAATCCTATTCCAACCCCCCTTTCCAAAGAAAGGTTCCATTCTCCAGGTTTGTGTGTGGTGGTGACTGTGGTGGGGGCAGGAGGGCCTGGGCAGATTGCAATAAACAATGCCCAGAATAGGCTCAGACTCTAGGCCAGCCACAGGTTCAGTTTTCTGTGTAAACAAGTCTGGAGACTTGAGTGGGGTTTGTGTTTTCTCAGACCAACTGAATACTGTATACCCAACAGAGAGGTTCTCTTATTCCTAAGAAGAATTAGGGTCCTTGTTCAGAACAACAAGATAAAAAACTTCCAGGCAGCAAATCTGGTGTTGATCAAACATGCCAGCTTACTTGAAATAAAGAAGAAGAAGGGGACGTAGACCATGCTTATTAATTAGTATTGGTATCACATCTGCACCAACCACCCTCTGCCCATTCTCCATCAGTCAGTTTTGGAATCTGAAAGCGGTTAACGTAGCGGAGGAACGGACCCGCTTGCTGCCACAAGGGAAGCTCTCAGAAGCGTCCGTAGGCGAAGCCTCTGCGTAGTGGAGCTATCGTGGATACGTCCTTGCTGCTTACTTCTTAAGACTGTCTTTGGACACGTGAACATAGAACCTTACCCCCCACACGCACACTCACTGGGCCATGTCCCCTGCCCAGCCACGCCCACCCAAGTGGGTGCACAGATGTGTGGACACTCGGTTGCCGCGTGCGTGGACTTACAAGCCCACGAAGCCATCGTTCGTCACAGCCTGGAAAAGGGAGGGGGCGTCGATCTGGTTTATGTTTGGACTTCGAGGCTCCCCGAGCGCTGGCGCGGGCAGGAAGGAGGTGAGCGCCGCCCGCATGCACACAAGGCGAGCGGCCCCCAGGCAGCGGCGCTTCCAAAGCGGGCAGGAGCACGACCCCCGGCGCGGGCAGCTCTGCGCGGGGGTGGGCGACGGTGGGGGCACGAGAACAGCAGCCGGGGGCGAAGGAATCAGCCCCGCAGAGGCTCCTAAGCCTCCCCGCTGGCCGCAGGCTGCGCCGCTGGAGACCCGGCGAGTGACTTCCCCTGTGCGGCGGGGTCCCGGAGCCACACACCCCTTTCCTTTCTCAGGATCCGCGGTCGTGCAGAGAACAGGAAGGCGGGCTCTGACCCCACCTGGTTCGTGTCGGGCGGTCGTTTTGCTGTGGGGGGAGTCCGAACCGCGCCACGGGCCTGCGAGACGCCCACCTCTCGCGTGCGTGGAGCCCG
>NW_012102576.1:2826343-2827110 GCF_000951045.1 Mandrillus leucophaeus | reverse complement strand
CCTGCGGCCGCCACCCTCCGCCTCCGCGCTGCGGATCCTTTCCGGCTCCTTCCGGGAGGTCGAGGCGTCGCACCTGGAAATCGCAGCCTGTGACTTTGTAAAACAGTGAATGGGGAAGAAAAGGCGCTGAGGGGCGATGGGCGGAAGGGCCATGCCCACCCCAGGGAGGTCGCGGCACCTGTCGCTCCTGGTTCCCAGGGCGGCCTGTCAATCACCCACGCTGGGCTTCGCTCGCCGGGAGCGGGGTAACGCGGGGGCTTCAAGGCCCAGCGCTCAGAGGCTCGCAAACAATAACCTCAGAAACGTGGCGCGCACCCGCAGGGCCTGACACAGCCTCTGGGGTGGCCCCTGGGCCGGTCCGGGTGCAGGGTTGGTTGGCCTTGGGCGCGTGTGGCTCAGGGTTTCCTCCACGCCCTTTCACGCGTGTCCCCGCGGAACCCCGCGTTCCCCCAGGCTGCTCCGGAGGAGCCCCGGGGAGCGCGGCCGTGGAAGCTTTCGAACGCGACGTCCTTCCCCGCCGCCCCCCGCCTCCCTTTCTGTGAGCATCTGCCGGGGAGAACAGATGTGGGCACCTGCGGTGACCGGCTGCGTGCGTTCCATCCCATTCACAGGCATTCAGACGTCGCCACAATGAGCGGCCTTTGTGTGCACAGAGTCACTAAATATATTAATCTGTACTCCCCAGAGCACCGGGCTGTTTAATTTTTCACTAGCAATAACATCTGATCTAATCCTTAAATCGGCTCCCAAAGCCTTCCCTCCCGCCC
>NW_012102576.1:2722431-2826293 GCF_000951045.1 Mandrillus leucophaeus | reverse complement strand
CCCGCCCCCTCCTCCCCGAAAAACGTGTGAAGTTATTCAACTTTCCACCTGTTGCCTGCTGCACTGGGCGTGGGTTATTGCAACCTCTAATGTTGGTTCAGGCAGGGTGGAGGTTGGGGACCGTGCTGGGGAGCTGTTGGCCCACATGGGCATAGGGAGGGCATGTTTATCAGACAGAAAATAAACACAAAGTGCGGAGTGTGGCTCCCCAAATGTTGTGCAAACAAAGAACAATAATTATTAAACAGCTTCCAAAGCAACCCAGCACACCCACCCCTTCTGTGTAAGGCCTTTAAAAATGTACATGAAGTTCCCATTTATCTTTTTGTTGATTAAACTCTAGCGGTTGTTATAAATACCGGTCAACAGGCCACACAGCCAAAAGGTAACGTAAATCTCAGATGCAAGACTTAGATTTTTTAAGCAATTTTGTTGCATGACTCTTTTATCTTAGCATCCCTTATTTTATTTTGATTTGTTTTCGGCCACAATGAGTCCTTTAGTGCCATTGTGGACTCACAATGCACACGGACATCAGGCTGTGAATGAAGACAGAGGCAGTTTAAACAAACCAAGCTCTTTCTTTCCTTTCCTTCCATTGTAATATGAATGGGCCTTCTGCATTCGGCTGCTAGGAGACCGGCTTTGCAAAGCCCTGCTCCAATAAATGGGCTGGAGAGAAAGGGACCCCAATAAACAGCCCAAGTATCCAAGTATCAGAGGGTAAAAAAAAAAAAGAAGGAACAAAATTTAGGTAAGTATTTTTTCACTTTTAAATCAACATATTTCCTAATCTCAGAATGTTAGTTTCCATCGTTGCATTCCTTGCTTTCAACAGTTTCCTTCATTCTTATTGTAATTCCTATTCCCTCACTCCATCACTTCCAATGAGGAAACAGAACAGGGATAGTCCTGGATCACCATCAAGGTTTGTTTTCAAGATACAATATTTTCTTTTCTTTCCTTTTTTTTTTTTTGTTCCTTTTAGGAAAATGGGGAACTGGGGTGGCATATTTGTCAGTCATCATCACTAATAACTCATGATCATACAATGCCTTCAAAATCTATTCGTTGGGGGATCAGTAGGAGCCTAGTTGGTGAGTCTGAATTTTTTTTAGGAAAGATCACGAACTATGATTTGCTTTTCTGCTAGTTGAGACTGTTCCTATTCCTGTTAATAAACTGATTGAGGCAAGATGTGAAGCTGCTTGCAGGTTGTGAAGCTCCCAGGCACTGATTGTGTTAGAAAGTAACACCACCTGCCAGCTGTCACTCATTTCTCAGTGGCTAGAGCTCAGGCATCTGGGCACTAAGGAGCCAACCACTCTGCAGGCAGAGGGGAACCCACACTGACTTAGAGCTCATGGGCTAGGGCAAGACATGCAGGAAGTAGAAGACCACTTCATTTCCTCACTGGCTTGTTCACTCCTGACTCATCACAGGGGCTGAGGACCCAAAGTGGAACTGGACCTGTCTCTGCCACCAGGTGAATTATAGAATGAGTTGGGGAAGACTTTCTTGCTTTTCCATTTTCTGAAAGTTTTTGTAGGATTGCTATTTCTTCCTTAAAAGTTTGATAGAAGTCACCAGTGAGGCTGTCAGCACCTGGCCTTTTCTCTGTGGGAAGGATTTTTTTATTGTTGTTGTTTTGTTTACTTAATTCAACTTCTTTAATATAGGCTTACTCATCATTTCTACTTCTTTGGTCAGGTTTGGTGATTTGCATGGTTCAAGGAATTTCTTATCTAAAGTTGTTCAAATGTTCTTTTATTCCTTAACTGCAGGTGGTTTCTGTAGTGATACTGTCTTCCATTGCTGGGATGCACAATCTGTGTCTTCTCTCTTCTTGAGAGACTATGATCAGAGTATTATAGGCTTATCAGTTGTATCGATCTTATCAAAGAACCAGTCTTTTGTTTCATTGATTTTTCTGGGCTCTAGGTAGAGATGGGGCAACCACTGGGCTCACTTCATTTGTTTTCCTCCTTTCAAGATTCTCCATCCTTTCCTTCCTGTTATCTGTTGTCTGAAAATAGTAATTTTGTATTTTTGTCCAGTTTTCTAGTTGTTTAAAGTGGGAGGAGCAGTTCTGTAGGAATTATTCCTTATCAGATGGAAGCTAGAACAGGACACTTTTGGTTGTAACAGAACATCCTGATTGACTATCTGACTATGTCTAAAGAAGATACTCTCTCTTATAATCAGGAAAGAAGGTGGTTTGAGTGCCGGTTGATGTAGTGGCTCTGCCATGTCAAGGCCCAAGTGCTCTTGTCTTTCTGCTCTGCCATCCATGCCTGTTGGTCACTCCATTTCCCGACTGCATGTCTGCAGCAGTACCAGACATCTTCACCATTACAATGATCATTAGAAGAAGACGAACATTGTCTTTCTATATGATACCTTTTATCAGCAATAAAACACTTCAGCAGCATTTAATGTGCATTGCCCATGTAGAAATCAGTATGTTTTCATGGTTTTGGCTTTTTGTCTTTCCTAATTTTTGGATGGTCAATTGTTAACTGGATTAGTCTGTCCTCATGCTGCTAATAAAGACATACTTGAGACTGGGTAATTATAAAGGAAAGAGGTTTAATTTACTCACAGGTCAGCATGGCTGGGAAGGCCTCAGGAAACCTTACGATCATGGCAGAAGGGGAAGCAAACACATCCTGGCAGCAGCAAGGAGAAGTGCAGAGTGAAGGCGGGGAAAATCCCCTTATAAAACCATCAGGTCTCATGAGAACTCACTACCACAAAAACAGCATGAGGGTATCTGCCCCCATGATTCAATTACCTCCCAGAAATTTCCTCCCACAACATGTGGGGATTATGGAAACTACAGTTCAAGATGAGATTTGGATGGGAATACAGTCAAACCATATAATTCCACTCCTGGTCCCTCCCAAATCTCATGTCCTCACATTTCAAAACACAATCATGCCTGCCCAACGGTCCCCCAAAGTCTTAACTCGTTCCAGCATTAGCTCAAAAGTCCAAGTTCAAAGTGTCATCTGAAACAAGTCCCTTCCACCTATAAGCCTACAAAATCACTAGCAAGTTAGTTACTTCCTAGATACAATGGGGACACAGGCATTGGGTAAATACTCCCGTTCCAAATAGGAGACATTGGCCAAAACAAAGGGACCATAGGCCCCATACGAGTCCAAAATCCAATAGGGCAGTCATTAAACCTTAAAGTTCTAAAATGATCTCCTTTAACTCCATGTTTCATATCCACATCACACTGATGCTAGAGGTGGGCTCCCACGCCTTGGGCAGCTCCACCTCTGTGGGTTTATGGAGTAAAACCCCCACTCCTGGCCACTTTCATGGGCTGGCATAGTGTGTCTGTGGCTTTTCCAGATGCACTTTGCAAGTTGTTAGTGGATCTACCATTCCAGGGTCTGGAGGATGGCGGCCCTTTTCTCACAGCTCCATTAGGTGGTGTGCCAGTGGGGACTCTGTGTGGGGGATATGATGCCACATTTCCTTTCTGCACTGCCCTAGCAAAGATTCTCCATGAGGGCTCTGCCCCTGCAGCAGACCTCTGCCTGGACATCCAGGCGTTTCCATACATCCTCTGAAACCTAGGGGGAGGTTCTTGTCTTCTGCGTACTGGCAGGATCAATACCACATGGAATCTGCCAAGGCTTGGCACTTGCACCCTCTAAAGTCACAGCATGATCTGTACGTTGGCCCACTGTAGCCATGGCTAGAGCAGCAGGGATGCAGAGCACCAAGTCCCTAGGCTGCACACAGAAAGGGGGGCCTTGGGCCTTGCCCAGGAAACCATTTTTCCCTGCTAGGCCTCTAGCCCTGTGATGGGAGGGGCTGCCATGAAGGTCTCTGACATACCCTGGAGACATTTTCCCCACTGTTTTAGTGATTAACATTCTTCTCCTCGTTGCTTATGCAAATTTCTGTTGCCAACTGGAATTTCTCCCCAGAAAATGGGTTTTTCTTTTCTATTGCATTGCCAGCCTGCAAATTTTTCAAACTTTTATGCTCTGCTTGCTTCCTCTTGAATGTTTTGCTGCCTAGAAATTTCTTTCACCAGATACCCTAAATCATCACTCTCAAATGCAAAGTTCCACAGATCTCTAAGGCAAGGGCAAAATGCTGCCATTCTCTTTGCTAAAGCACAAGAGTGACCTTTACTTCAGTTCCCAACAAGTTCCTCATCTCCATCTAAGACCATCTCAGCCTGGACTTCATTGTCTATATCACTAACAGCATTTTAGTCAAAGCAATTCAACAAGTCTCTAAGAGGTTCCGAACTTTCCCACATCTTCCTATCTTCTGAGCCCTCCAAGTCTCTAGAAAGTTCCAAACTTTCCCACATTTTCCTATCTTCTTTTGAGTCCTTCCAACTGTTCCAACCTCTGCCTGTTACCCCATTCTAAAGTCACTTCCACATTTTTGGGTATCTTTACAGCAGCACCTCACTACGTGGTACCAATTTGCATATTAGTCCATTCTCACACTGCTAATAAAGACAAACCTGAGACTGAGTGATTTATAAAGGAAAGAGGTTTAATTGACTCACAGTTCAGCATGGTTAGGGAGGCCTCAGGAAACTTACAATCATGTCGGAAGGGGAAGCAAGCATGTCCTTCTTCACTTGGCAGCAGCAAGGAGAAATGCGGAGTGACGCAGGGGAAAAGTCCCTTATAAAACCATCAGGTCTCATGAGAACTCAACCACTATGAAGAGAACAGCATGGAGGTAACCGCCCCCATGATTCAATTACCTCCCACCAGGTCCCTCCCATGACATGTGGAGATTATAGGAACTACAGTTCAAGATGAGATTTGGGTGGGGACACAGTGAAACCATATCATTACCCAAATAAAATCTTGAGCTCATGTGGTTGTTATACTCAAAGAAATTTAGTTCAGCATCCAAATAAAATTAAAACTGCAAATACATCTTGCAGTCTATTTAAAGGGTCAACTTGTTACCAAGAGAAACCTGTCCCAGATGCCCCTGCCATTCATTTTCTGGGTTTCTCTCTCACAGCTGATGTGATGTCTCTCACTTTAGCTTTTTCCTCTGCATTAACCCCCAAATTCGCTCTAGTTTCTTTTTTATTCCCCTTTCTTTTCCTATGTTTCTCTTTTATGTAAACCTCCATCTCATTTTTAGATTTTTTCCCACACTGATAAACTGGCTGTGCACAGCAGAGCACAGGGAAGTGCTTTACTGAGCTATGAAGCAGGAGGTGAAGCAGGATGTGGATAATCCTATGTAATTCTTCTTGCTCCTGTTACACTGATTTCTGCATGCAACTTTTCTTCTAGTCTCCCAGGAAAGAGACCTTGAAGTAATCCTCGACTTTTCCTTCCCTTCATTGTAGTGTACTGTAGTCATAACAATTTTTTAAAGCTTGAGAATTTAGACAGATTAGAATTTGAGTGACAGTCATGCCCCTTAGTACCACTTGTACTAGTGAATAACTTTTTTAAACTTAAAACTTTTTCCTTATATCAAATATTAATAATTTTAAAATTCAAATGGTATTTCTAGATTTGTTACAAAAATAGTGGTTGCCCACACCACACATTCCCACTCCCAATTCCTTCTTCTTTTTTTTTTTTTGTGAGACAGGGTCTTACTCTGTCGCCCAGGCTGGAGTGCAGTGGCACAATCCCAGCTCACTGCAGCCTCAAATTCTGGGGCTCATATGATCCTCCCACCTCGGCCTCCCAAGTAGCTGGGACTACAGGTGCATGCCACACCTGGCCAATTTTTAAAAATGTTCTGTAGAGACAAGGTCTCACTATGTTTCCCAGGTTGGTCTCCAACTCCTGTGCTCACACAGTCCTCTCACTTTGGCCTCCCAAAGAGCTGGGATTATGGGCATGAGCCACTGTGCCTGGCCTTATGCTCATATTTTCTAAGAATGTGTATTTAATGTTCTGTCCTTACTTTTCAGTTGTGTGTATAGTCTATGGACTTCCTAACTCTAGAAGACAAGGATTTAACTCTCCCACCCTCACTTCCTAGACACGCGCACATTTATATAAACACATATAAGGTCTCCTCCCTTTTTTCTTTTTTTTTTTTTTTTTTTGAGACGGAGTCTCGCTCTGTCCCCCAGGCTGGAGTGCAGTGGCCGGATCTCAGCTCACTGCAAGCTCCACCTCCCGGGTTCACGCCATTCTCCTGCCTCAGCCTCCCGAGTAGCTGGGACTACAGGCGCCCGTCACCTCTCCCGGCTAGTTTTTTTTTTTTTTTAGTAGAGATGGGGGTTTCACGTGTTAGCCAGGATGGTCTCGATCTCCTGACCTCGTGATCCGCCCGTCTCGGCCTCCCAAAGTGCTGGGATTATAGGCTTGAGCCACCGCGCCCGGCCTCCTTTTTTCAAAAATAATTATAACACCCCTTTGGGTTAAACTCCCATTCAGTAATTATCTTGTTATAATTACATATTTATTCACAGCCAAGACATATGCTATATCCTTTTTTGTTTATTGTTCTCACTAGACTCAATAATGGCCTCATTTATTTCCTTATTCACTTTCCTATCTAGCTATTACTTATCATCAAATTCTGAAGATCCCCTTTTAAGATATTCATCCATATCAGGCATTCCATGTGATTCACTTCCTTCTGGAGACATCTCTCCTAGAGGCCTCTATCCCCTATTGTATAAGTCCTAGCTTCTGTCCTAGTACTTGCCACCTCCTCTCTCCTAAGCTGGGACTTCCTGTTTTCTAGGTCCCAAATATTATCCTCTTTCCTGACTTATTTCTTAATTTTGGAGAAGAATATCCTCCAGTAGCTTTCTGAGAAAAAGATATCTGAAAATATCTATATCCTACCCACAAACAGCTAATATAATGAGAGTTGAATTCTATGTTAGAATTATTTTCTTCAGAATTTTGAAGTTAATGCCCCATTGTATTTCAGCTTCCTGGGATTCTGTGGAGTATTTCTATGCCATTCTGATTTCCAGTCCTCTAAATGTGACCTTTTCATTTTTCCTTCAGGAAACTCGGAAGATCTCTTCTTTATCCCTGGCATTCTGAATGCTGTGGCAATGTGCCTTGGTGTTGGTCTTTCTAGGTTTGTTGTGCTGGGCACCTGCTGGGCCCTTTCCATATGAGAATATATCTTCTAGACCTGGGAAGATTTTCTTCTCTTCATTTCCTCTATTATCTTTCTCTTTCCTGTTTTTCAGATGTCACGTTTGTGTCTTTTTTGTTTTTGTTCCATCATGAGTGATACCATCAAATCCGTCTGGAAGGCCAATGAGCACTGTCACCTGCTGGGGCTCCCTGCTCTGCCTGCCTTTCAAGGCCTCCCCAGTCCAGCTCCGCTTCCTGCTCCCCTCAGCATGAACCTCCTGCACATGAGAGTTTAGTCTCCTGAATTTTTCCCTCAGTCTCTTTCCTAGGTTTGCTCCTTCTGCTTGGAGTCCTTCCTCTTCTAACCCTTTGTCAGATCCTACTCCTCCTTCCAGGCTCAGTTCCCACATTTGCTCCTTGAAGCTTTTTCATCCCTGTCTTAGACTGTTCAGACTGCTACAGCAAAGTACCTTAGACTGGGTGGTACAAATTCATTGCAAATTCATTTCTCATAGCTCTGGAGGCGCTGAGGTCTCAGATCAGACACCACCATAGTTAGGTTCTGGTGAGGCCTCTCTTCTGGGTTGCAGGCCATTTTCTCATTGTATCCTCACATGGTGGAAAGTGGGCAAGAGAGCTCTGTGGCCTCATTATGGCACTATTCCCATTCATGAGGCTCCATCCTCATGATTTATTCACCTCCCAAAGGCCCCACCTCCAAAGATCATCATGCTCGGATTAATTTCAACCTGTGAATGTTGGGGGGGACAGAAACATTACAACCCTTACTCCTTACAATATGTTTCACTTGTTGCCTGGTATTTAAAGTATGTTAGTTTATGTCCCCAACCCCGATGAGTACTCCTTAAGACTACAGGTCATTTCACATACTTCTTGGTGTCACCCCACAGCACTAATCAGCAGTAGGTGCTGATCACCATCTGTTGATTTTACTTAAAGAAAGGCCCATCAGGAAAGTAAGCCTTGTATGCTGAATGGAGATTCCTTCCCAAATACTTTAATGCAGACCTGGTGCCACTTCCATTTGGTAATGTTTTCTGAGTACTTGATCAAGTGCTTTGCCAGAGATTCTGAAGAAAATCGACAGAACATTTTTCCTAGAACAGTATTTGACCATTTCACTTCCCTGATGGAAGACCCATTAGCTCACCAGGGCTTATAGCTGCCTTGCCGAGACATACTGTGTGTAAGGATAGGTTTGGAGATACATCCTAAATAAGGTGATATTATTAAAAATTGACATTTGTCAATAACTTACTTTTCAGAAAAATAAATCAGACTGGTTTCAAGGTCATCACTCACACCTGGCTGCCAAAATGTTTGCTTGGTTGTAGAGAAAAAGGTGGAACTGCAGCCAGAGGGGTGGACTTGCGCATCACCCGGAGTTCACCTGATCTCCTAGCCCAAGGGAGCATGTCCTGAAGGTGAGTTTCTCTATCTTAGAGCAGCTGCAGAAATAAGGCTGTGATTGTGGACTGCAGAGTCCAAACTCCTGAACGTGACGACAGGGACCTGCACGATCAGGTGGCACTTGTCCCCGCCACCATGTATCCACAGCAGCCACTGGAATTCCTCTGAAGCATCCTGCTCCCTCATTGCTATTGCCTCAGCCTTTCCTCTCCCTGGAATTCTCTCCCACCCAATTCCAGACTAGCAAACCTGCCCGAAACGACTTTCAGCTGAAGAGTAGTTGAGAGCGACAACGGTGGCGGTCAGACCACCCGGCCAAGAAGTGCTCAGCGCTGACTGGGGCCGGGCCGTCCCGGTAGGGAGACGAGGGTCGGACGCCGGGACGTCCCCGCTCCCTTTCCAAGCAGGGCGGGGAGGCGCGCGGCGGGTCCCCAGGGCAGGAGCCCCCGCGCCGTCCCCGTTTCCGGCCCAGAAGTCTCCCGGCCGCGATAGCACAACTGCGGCCTGAGGCCCCGGGAGCCGCCGGTCCTCCGTGCCTGTGGCAGGACAAAGACCGGCATGCAGCATCAAGACACAATCCCGGCCGCAGGACAGTGTATGAACAAAGACGTTCAAGGGCGGCACCCGCCCGACGCCAGCGGGCAGCTACCTGACTGCGGGACCCGAGGTCGGCGAGGACCTGCGCAGTTGCTGTGGCAACAGGCCGTGGCGTCCCACTCCGCCGGCGCCTGCGCACCGTGCCCCTGCTCCCTGCGCCTGCGCGTCTCTCTCCCCCGCCCCACCCACGACGCCTGCGCGCCTAACTCTCGCAACGGCCACACAGACCCCGCCCCTGCGAACCTGGCCAAGTCCCGAGCGGAAGCGCCTTGAGCGGAAGCGGAAGTGAACGAGGCGGCTGTGGCGGTTGCGGTGGCTGAGGCGGCTGGGCCTAGGGCGCAGCGGGCGCGTTGCGGCTGGTGTTGGCGCATCTCTAGGTAGGGCCGGGCCCGAGGGCACCCGCGCGCCGTCCGGGCCGCTTCCGGCCTGCGTGACCGTCCTTTACCCGCGTCCGACCCTTGTGCGCGTCAGCCTCTCGGCCTCTGCCCGGTCCCGAATGCCGTCCTGGCCGTGCTTCTGCCCTAGTCACCGCGGCTGCGACATCATGGGATCCTCGCTTCCCCGCTGCCGGGCCTGTCGTCATCCCTGCCCCTGCGCAGGACCCTCCTGCCGGGCCCTGGTCCGCGTCGTCCCGTGCTCCCCGACCTCGCGACCCGCAGCTGCTCGCCTTGCCTGCCCCATCTTGAGGTCACCTGTGACCTCGACTCCCTCCCTTAAGATGTGCGTTTGGCTCCTGTGTGTCATTTCTGGGTAGATCTGTTATCCTTCACAGCTGCACGACTTTTGTGGTCGTCCGTAGAAGAGAGAGGCATCCTCTGATCTTTTCACTTTTCTCGCATATCCCTGAGTCAGGGCCCCAGCTCCTTGGGGAACGACAGAAAGACAGAGTTCCCTGCCAGCAAGGAGTTTACAGACCCGTGGGACAACACTGAGCGTCAAGCAGATCCTACGATGCAGAAAGAAAAGGGTACCTTAGAGGGTGATTTGCCCAGAGGGTCCAGGAGATTTCCATAAAGGTGGGATTTGAGCAGAGTTTTGAGTAAGCAGGAGTTGGGAGGTGAACGAGAGTTGAGAGCCTATTCCTGGCAGTAAGAACATAAATGTTTAAGACATAATGGTTTCAGACAGTCTGACATATTCTGGGAACTAGGAGTTGAGCATTTGTAAGACAAGAAATGTTGGTTAGGGATGGGGAATGGCAGGAAGGAAGCTAAAGAGCTTGTGGGGCAAGGAAGTGATGTGATCAGATCTTAGCGTTAAAGAGATTCAGTCTGGCAGATACAGGGGTGGGGATGAGGGTGACTGTGGACAGACAAAAGGCTTTTGTCGTCGTTCAGGGACTGGAAACCCCGAAGTGGTAGTGGAGAGAACCTGGAGGTAAAGAAGTGAGAGGGTGGACTTTCTCATGGCCTGGGTCCTTGAGTGGAGAAGTATGGAGAGGGAAAAGCCCAGAATGGGGACCATATCTGGAGCAGCAGGGTCCTAACCTCCATCTCCTGAATATGTGAGAGCATCTTATCCACAGCTGTACTCCCAAGTTCCCCCATGTCTAGTGTCATGCTTTTGTTTTTGACCTTTCTCTGACCTCCCCTTCACATAGGCTCTTTGACCTGCCCATCTTTGGACTTTACTGTTAGGAGCCACCCTCTGTCACCACTACAGCCTTCACAGTCTGTGTTCTGATACCTTCTTCATCCCATTTCTGCCATCTCCCAGCTCCGTCATTAGTGGATTTCCCCCCTGACTTTGCCATTCCTTTTGTTTTGGAACTCTAATTGAGCCTTCTTACCAGTTGTATTCTTGAAAAGCGCCAACACCATTGCTAGGTCAGGGTCCTCACCGCTCATCTTCACACGCACGCACACACCCACACACACCCCATTTTGTGACTACCTTGACCCTCCGGTTTTTTTACTTAGTTTCTAACCACCTAATCTTCCAGACATACTGAAATCTCTGACCACCTGTGGCCCACTGAGAAAACTACAGTAGGTGACATCTGGGGTAACATAGTTTTTAGCATTCTGAGATTCTCCCCCATCCATGATCCTGAATCTGGATACCATTTATGGGGCAGATTTACTGTAAAGCTAATGAAGTTCGGGTTTCTGGGTCTGTCACTTGCATGGGCCCTTACCTAGGCGCTGGGACCTCAGAGATCTTCTGTTTATAATTTGTATGCTTTTTTGAAAAGAGGGTTCCCAAATGGTATGTTTCAAGTCTTTTACAACTTAGATCCCTGCAAAACTCGCTGTTTGTCATATCCTTCCTTGAGATTTGCATTTTTGTCCTTCAGACCCCTTCCTTTCCCTACCTCCTACTTATTCCTCTTCTGGTGTGTGCTTTTTATTTAGGCATGGAGGAAAAAATGTGAATGAATGGAACGGATCAAGTTCCTGCCGTAACCTGACTTTATTTAGCTGTGATGTCCGGAGGGAGATGTCAGAGCGTAGTAACTCAGCATGTTGGACAGGATCTTGGTAACTTCTTTGTTGCAAGCTTAAATGCCTGTATTGTTAGATTTATTTCACTGCAGAGTTGCCACCCCCTTTAAGAAAAGGTTGATGCTAAGAAGGAGAGTCTGCTTAATGGAAATCATAAAAGCAACTCTTAACTCCATGGAAACTACAGTTATACACTATGTGAATTCACACAGGAATTTATTGCGACTTTTGATTTATTACTTTGAAAATGCCACCAGTTTTATAGAGCTTTATAGTGAGTATAAATAATTTTAATTTGTGTTCTGTTGGAAAATCTTCAGATTTAAAACACGTTTAAAGTTTAAATTATTTATGCAAAGATAAGGTATTTCTAAGGAATTTTTTAGTAGTAGTTTTAAATCTCCCTGAGAAGTAAATAATTATCTTATTTTTACAAATGAGGAAATCAGTGATGTACAAAGAGGTTAAATGATTTGTCTTCAGCTGTACAGTAAATCAGGGCCTCCCTTAACCAAAAAAGCCAGCTTCTGAGTACTGTTTTCCTTACAAACAAATGATAAAGAGGAATCTATTTTAGTCAGCTCTTATTATAGAACATTTAATGTAAGATGGAGTAAATTATATCCTTCGGTGTTTCCATATGTTAATACCTATCTGTGCACATCCATATGTATCTACACACTAGGTTCTTTAAAAGTGGGCAGTGTTGATAGTGTTCCTATTAGGACTTTAGTCCAAAGAATTAATTTAATTTGGATTTGTGCAAATTATTATAAAGTCATTTACAATAGAACCATGGCTAATTATGACCAAAGGATATTAACTTTCTGAATAGCAGAGGAGTTTTCTGGCTAGATTAGGTTTTTGCCCATTAAGCACCAAAATATCCCGTTTAGGTTGGGAATCTTCCTAAAGTGTATTATTTCCTGTGTTCTTAAATGGAATGTGCTGAATGTGATGTAAACTTTCCTCAATGATCTCAAGTGACCATTTAAAATATAATTTGTTATGTTGTGATGTGAACAGTAATGTTGTTAGGTTTACTGAGGCATATACAGCTATTTCCTGTGGGGGTTTTTGCATCTTTCCAGTTTTTAAAGTTTTCTGTCCTATTTCATTGAGTCAGCTGTTAGCACTTCTAACTGCTGTCAGTTTTCCTGCCCAAAGTTTCTGTATTTTTCTCTATTATGGGTTTAGGAGCTAATTGTTAGAACTGATTCGAAAAGTCGTCCGTAGATGATAATAAGATCCTAAATAAGTGTCTTCTGAATAAGTTGTTTATGCTGCAAGAGCCTCCAAGGGGTTTTGTAGAGCGCAGTGTGGGTAGGAAAGGCCAAGGGCACCAGAGTTCTGGGTTGCTGGGAGAAGCCAGAGAGTCTCCTTAATTCCCCATCCTCCTCTTAGGACCCACCGACAGGCTAGTGACTGGGAATAACGTGGGAAGGAGAGATCTCGGGTAAGGACACATCCCACAGGGTGGCTCTGTGGTGAGGCCTTTGCCCCACTGGCAGCACACAGCAATGACCAGATCACTAACCTACAGCAGTGCTAAGTGAGGGTTGTGGCCTAGTGAAAGGCAGCTGGGCTGTGGAGTCAGGTGGATTCAAATCCTGGCCTCCTTGTTAATTACTGCTTGTGGCCTCAGGCAGGTGATTTCACCTGACACAAAGTTTGCTGCCTCCCCAAAGTGACCCCTGCCTTCTTTGCTGCTAGAATGTGTCTTTGACTTAAGAGGCTGCACAAAACTGATAATGTGCTCTAATCTGGGCCAGTGGGACTAGAGGGGCTGCCATGGGACTTTTGGAGTAGACTGCACACAGTTAACAGTTAGGTATATTTTGATATGTGTGTTACAGCCCCCACCCAAAACTCTCTGCTTCTTAGAGGACTCCGAGTCTTTGCTTGCCTCCTTCCTCAGGGTTCATGGTCTTAGCTGGGAATCTTGTCTTATTCATTGCTGTATCCACGGCTCCTAACACAGGCCTTGGAGCACGGTAAATCCTGAATGGGTATTTATGAGTGAATGTGGGAATGTGGTTGAGTTTAGATCTCATGTTCTTAGTGTGTCTGTGGGGGGATAGAAGAGGGTCTCTCTGCCCTTCTTTTTCTTCTGTGATAGGAAGTGGCCCTGCATCCCACTAGCCTTGGGATTCTCCCAGAATAGGGAGGGAGAGTGGATGCTGAACAGCCGTAGCACCTGGTTCACGATGGACCATCTGACTCCAGTCTTGCCTGCCTCCACCCATCCCCGGAACATAGGCAGAGCAGTGTTTCTGAAACGCACTTGCTTGAGTCCTTAGTGACATATCATTTCCCTTCGGATGAAGCGTAGACATTTTAGCATGGTTTGCTAGGCCTTTCACTCACCTGGCCCCAACTCCTCCAGCAGTATCTCATCTCTTCATCTTCCCCTAAAATAGGCTCTAGACATACTGAAGGTGGCGTTGTTTTTTTTTTTTTTCCATTTCTGTACTTGATGAACAAATTTATAAATACAGTTGCAAGTTACATTAAACTACTTAATAGAGCAGATGTTTTAAGCACCTAATAATTTGAAAAAAGATACCTTATAGACCTTTAAAATATTTCCTCCATGTTGCTCATGCCTTCCTCTGGCCACACCTGCCTGTCTTCAGGCCTTCCCTTTACCCTCTCCTCAGGGGATTGTCTTAGAGCCCTAAACGAGGTTGGCTTTCCCTGCTGAAAATTCCCCAACACTCTTACCTTCTCAGTCCTACACTTGTGTCCAGAGACTGTTGACTGCTGGAGGGCAGGGACCTCATCTGTCTTGTTCATAGCTCAGTGACTACTCCAATGTCTGACATAAAGGTGCTTGCTGAATGAGTAAACCAAATTTATTTTCAAATAAAATTACCTGATGTTGTTGAAGAGAGCTGAATATTCATGTTACAAGTGGGTCTGTTCTTGATACAATGCTTCTGGAGAAAAGCTGCCAATGTGTGCCTATGCCGTGAGTCAGCAGCTTCCTGTTTGAGATACTAAGGAAATGATGAGAGATCGCTAAGATTTATATGCAAGGATGCGTTTCACATTCTTAGTTATGGCGTGCAAAGTTGGAAATAATCCAGGTGTTCTCCAGTGGAGTTAGAGAACTCACGTCCCTGTTGTACATCTGTTATACATGACACTGTGGGAGAATAGTAACATTATGAGTTGGGAATGTATAATAAATTGGACACAAAAACAGATTATAAAAGTATAATCTCAATTTTTAGAAGCAGTGAATAGTAGAAAAAGGCTGAAATATGTAAAATGTTTAAAAATTTTTTCTTGTGTTTTCTCTGAATTTTCTGCAAATGGTTCATTTTTTGATCTTTTTTTAACAAACTAATATATTTCCCAATATTAAAAAGTAATCTAGCTTATAAAAATTATAAATACAATAAAACCTTACTAAAATTTATGTCTTTGTTTTAAAATTTGTGATAATTTAAGAATTTTGACATGTTGGACAGATTTCACTAAACTTTAGGCAATTGATAAACATGTTTGATGAACAAATTTATAATTATAAATAAAATTGTACCACAATTTCACTGTTGCTAAGTGGCAGTTAGAATCTGGACTGTTGCATTTTATTCTGGAACTTTTCCTTTTATCAACAAAACTCTGCCCATCATTCTCCCACTTCCCCTGTGACATCAGCTGGCGCCAGTGGTCATGGCCTGACTGTTCTGAGGTATCCTCCAGGGCACCCTGAGTCTACACATCTATTCCTAGAAATTTTAAAGTACATAATAGCTATAGGCTTTCTTTGAGGTGCCGATGTTGAAATTCTGACCTTTGTTCAAACAGTAGGAAGATTTTACTCAAGACTGTTGCAGTGAAGGAGAGAGATCTGGCTGCACTCTGAACACGGTGAGGACAGCTGGGGATTTACAACCAACGAGCAGAGTGAGGGTGAGGGGTGGGCATTTCTGAGGGAAGACATCGGGGACAGGGAAATTCTTGCTGAAGGCAGGCCAGGGTGGCCAGATATCAAACGTGGGTTCTCTCTAAACTGAGCAGGATTCTTGCTAAAAGCCCCAGATTGAGGCCTGGTAGAGAAGAGGGCTCAAGGCCCTAGCAAAAGTGTGGTGAAGGTGAGAGTCAAGGTGAGAGTCTTTATCGGTGGTTGGAAATTCTTGCAAAGCTCAGCAGTTTAATGACCCTTGTATGGAGATCCTCTGAAGCATCAAGACCAACTTAACTGGCACCCACCCTTATTTATTCACCTGGTTGTTTGTGCATTCATAAATTATAAACCTTCAGCAGATGCTGTCCTTTGTGCTGGTGAGGGATAACTATTAATCTCCTGGGGTTTTTGGTGCCTGTTCTCACCCAACTGGTGTTCGAGACGTCCCTATGAGTTTCACTTTTTAGGTGGGGGAGGAGAGGAGAGAAGAAACAACAGACCTCAGATGTTCCACGACAAGCCATGGGGGGACATCACTGGGAGAGCCTGGACCCAGGCTTAGCCAGAAGTTACCATTGAAAGAAAAATTACTTTGTACTTGGAAACAAAACAAGAAAAAAGAAGACTTCGTGTTTTGTATTGTCATACTGGGCTGTTGTTTCAGACTAACCCAAGATTATTTAATTTTCTAACAGATTTACCTCTGTTTGGCTTTGCTGCTTACTCTCCATTAGAGTACAGACATTGTGGGGTTATGTGCTAGTTTGTAGATTAGAGATGTGAATTATTTCTGTGCAAAGATTACGGTTTTATTGTCTCCAGCTTACCTTGCTTATTCCAGTGTGCCTTTGGTGATGGACTGTGTGAGCCTGAGCTCCTCTAGTGCTCTGATCCAGCTTCCCTGTCTCTTAAGTGCCCTTGCTCATTACTGCTTGCCTGAGTTACACTTCTAGCTTTCGACAGTCATGCTTTGACATGGCTTAGATGCTGGGAGTGTGTTAAGGTGGTTATAGCAGCCGGGTATTGGTTGTCCTGCAGAGGCTGCTGTCTAGATGGGGAGTTGCCCTTGGGCTGTCCATAAGTCCCTCATCCCTGTGTCCAGAGTGACGCCAGACGAGTCGTCCTCACTGTGTGTGTGTCCATCAATGTCAGGCAGTTTCGTTTATGCTGAGCACATTGCTCTTAACCTCAAGTGTCTGTAAGTTGAAAGATTATAGTAAAGGAGCTTCTGGACTTCTCTTTCCACTTTCCACTTCCCCGTTTACTGGTAACCCAATACCCTGGAACTGGTCTGGCTGTCAGGAGAAGGAGCCAGCCCCAGAAACGAGGCAGCCTCCAGCTGTACCTTACGCCTGCTGCAGCTCCTTACTAGGATTTGTTGATGCTTTGTTTCCCAAACCTTTTGTAAGCTGCTTGAGGGCAGTGATTCTACTTTGCACTGCTTCTTTGGCGATAATTGAAGTCTGTAACTTACTGATTCCTGATTTCTCTTTATATACTGTCCTTGGATTAATTCATTTATTCATTCAAATACTGGGCCTGTCCCATGCAGATGCTGTGCCAGGTGCTGGGATAAGACAGGATGGTGAGGCCCACCTTAAAGGGAGTGATCCCCAAAGGGTCCCAGGCCGTATTTAGGGCAATTAGACTCCTCCCTAATGAGAAATAACTTCTGTTTTCTTTCTAAACAATGATTACCTAGATAATGAAAATTTCTTATGTAATTTGCAGATAGAATGACTTTTATATACACTTATTATTTTCCCCAGTCATCCTATAATAACCACCTTTAGAGAATGAAAAGCCTCCATATATAGTCTTAGCAATGAAAGGCTTAAAAAAGAAAAAATTTAGAGATATATCCATGGAATTTTCCATACCTTTTTATACATTTTATTCCCTACGTCACTAATTGCATTGATTAATGGATGTCGTGAGTATTATAGCACTTTGAAGATACTGAAATACTGGAAGGCATCCTCTAATATCACAAGTTCCCAAGACCTTTACTATCCCACTTTTTCTTGGTGAATACTGTAGAAGAGCATATTGTAGTGTCACACTCGAACTCATGATTTAAACTCTGAGAAATTGGTCTTGTGTGTCTTGAGCAGTCCAACCCGCAACTCTGGGAACTGCCTGGCCCAAGAGCCCCACTGGCTGCTGGCTTCTGACCACAGTGGGCGTGCAGTGAACCCTAGGACCTGACTCGCAGTCAGATTCAGTCCTCTGCTTTGACTGTATTCAAATGCTGTTCCTTTTTTTTCCTTTTTGCTGTCCAGGGCCTCTCCTGGGCCTGCAGCAGCCAGCACAGAGCTTGGTGAGAGAAGTGGGGCCTTCCCTCACAGCATAGAAATCAAGTCACACTCGAGATTTGTAAGGCTTATCTGTAGCCAGCTCATCAGCCGCAAACCATGCAAGCCCTGTTTAAATAAAAGCCAGGCATACAGCAGTCATCTAGAGCTGATGAAATCTAAGCCTTCTTTTAAAATCCATTTTGACCAATCTTCTTTGTATTCTTGTATTTCCTTTCCAACGCCTGTCCCCTGTTACTCTGTTGGAATAACAAATGAAAAAGAATACCCTTTTTCAGAAATCAGAGTGTAACCTTCCTGTACATAGGGTCCATCCCGTAGAACCTCCTTACAGTTGACATAATCACATATGAAGCCCACTTTCCACTTCAAAAACTCAAATACCTTGGCTGTGTTTCCAAGATAAACTCTTTACAAATCACAACACTGTAGTGATTTTGGTGTAGATGTATGAATGTATCCCATTATATTTAATAACTTTATGAGCAAGACTTTTCTAAATGTCAACATAAAATGTGTGTTATTTATGTTCACCCAATTTTTGCATATTTTCATTATGCAATTAATGAAAATCCCATTAATGTGGCTATTAAACGGATACCTTCAAATTCTGCCGTTAGGGGCTAGAGCCCATTAAAAATCAGTAAATTCTGGTTGGGCACAGTGGCTCATGTCTGTAATCTCAGCACTTTGGGAGGCTGAGGTAGGAGGATCACTTGAGTTCGAGAGTTTGAGACCAGCCTGGACAACACAACGTAGTGAGATCTTGTCTCCGCTAAAATTAAAAAAAAAAAAAATCATCCAGGTGTGGTGGCAGCTGAGACACGAGGATGGCTTGAACTGGTAGGTTGAGGCTGCAGTGAACTGTGATCACACCACTGCACTCCAGATGAGGCAACAGAGTGAGACCTGATCTAAAAAAAAAAAATCAGTACATTCTTAAAAGATAGTCTTATGAGGATGCCTTTTCTCAACCTGACAATTTATAGTTTCTTCATTTGTAGAATAAAGCGGATAATACTTACATGTCAGGGTCACCCTAAAGATTAGAATGTCTGTGTAAAGTGTTCACCTCTGCCTGGCAGCTGGGAAATACCTTGAACATGAGAGATACCCATGCGCTTAGTCGCCTGGTGCCTGCTGCCTTCAGCCTGTCCAGGAGGGGCGTCGTTGGTTTTGTGTTGCTGTTTGCATATTAAGAATTTTTTGTTGTGTTTTATCAAAGGACATAAAGCCTGCATTAATCTTAAAGAAAACTGTAGTGGAAAAAGCATAGATCGTAAAGAATGTCAGCATGAGTTTTTCTGACCATTGACGCCCATCATTGCCTACTTGAAGAACGCCTTTTATAACGTCATATGCAATATTGTGCTCATACCTTTTCCAGATTCCAAATTATAACTGTAAACTACTTTGTATCTGTTTTTAAATTTCCAAATGGGCAGTTTCTCTGCAAAGTCAGTCAGTCACTATCTCAGATACTACAACATTAGGCATAGTGAATTTTATGTGACTTTCTTAACACCTTTATTCAGGTGTGTGTGACACATGTTTGCAGTATACAGTTTGATAAGTTTTAACATACACATATACTTGTAAAACCATGACCACTAAGTGGTGAATGTATCTGTCACTCCCAAAAGTGTACCCTTGGTAATCCTTCCTTCCACCGTCTGTCCCCATCCCAGGCAACTGCTGACCTGCTTTCTGTCCCTAGGGGTTAGCCTAACTCTTCATGAACTAGAATTTTATGTAAGTCGAGTCATAGTGTGTACTCTTTTTGTCTGACTTCTTTTACTCAGAAAAATTATCTTGAGAATCATCCATGTGGTATTTCAATTTATGTTTTAGATTTTTGACAGTAACTTCTGAGTCCCTAGGTGAGAAATACTACTACTTTGAAAACTTAACCTCTTTCTGAATTTTATCAAGAAATACCTTGAATAATAATCTTAGTGAAAACGTTAAAAGACTGCTACACTCTCTTGTCCTTGTGAAAGCCCAGCTCAAGTAATTAGCTTATACTTCGGCGAAGTTCCTCATATGTTTGAATTGAGAACTCTTCAGGCTCCTAACCAGCGTATCATGTTACCTCAGAGACAAGAATGTTTTTGGAAACAGAGTGTAAATATTAACTACTGTGTTTGCTTTGAAAGGTGCCATACGTCTAATGATAACGCCATAATTACTGATTAATTTATTTTTCTTTCCAGATCCTTTCCCGGAGTTCAGTTATGGGTGTGAGAGGTTTGCAAGGATTTGTGGGAAGTACCTGTCCACATATATGTACAGTAGTAAATTTCAAAGAACTGGCAGAGCACCACCGAAGCAAGTATCCTGGATGTACCCCTACCATTGTGGTTGATGCCATGTGTTGTCTCAGATACTGGTATACTCCAGAGTCTTGGATCTGCGGTGGCCAGTGGCGAGAGTACTTTTCTGCTTTGCGAGATTTTGTTAAAACTTTTACGGCGGTTGGGATCAAGTTGATATTCTTCTTTGATGGCATGGTGGAGCAGGATAAGAGAGATGAATGGGTGAAACGAAGGCTCAAGAACAATAGGGAGATATCCAGGATTTTTCATTACATCAAGTCACACAAGGAGCAGCCAGGCAGAAATATGTTTTTCATCCCCTCAGGGCTAGCTGTGTTTACACGATTTGCTCTAAAGACACTGGGCCAGGAAACTTTGTGTTCCTTACAGGAAGCAGATTATGAGGTAGCTTCCTATGGCCTCCAGCATAACTGCCTTGGGATTCTAGGGGAAGACACGGATTACCTAATCTATGACACTTGTCCCTACTTTTCAATTAGCGAGCTCTGCCTCGAGAGCCTGGACACTGTCATGCTCTGCAGAGAGAAGCTCTGTGAGAGTCTGGGCCTCCGTGTAGCCGACCTTCCTCTTCTGGCCTGCCTCCTTGGCAACGACATCATCCCAGAGGGCATGTTTGAAAGCTTTAGGTACAAATGCTTATCATCCTACACCTCTGTGAAAGAGAACTTTGACAAAAAAGGTAACATCATATTAGCTGTGTCAGACCATATATCGAAAGTTCTTCACTTGTATCAAGGTGAGAGAAAATTAGAAGAGTTATTACCTCTGGGACCAAACAAAGCTCTTTTTTATAAAGGAATGGCATCGTATCTTTTACCAGGACAGAAATCTCCATGGTTTTTCCAAAAACCCAAAGGTGTAATAACTTTGGACAAACAAGTAATATCCATGAGTTCGGACCCTGAGTCCAGGGAAGAAGTTCCCACGTGTTCAGACCCTGAATCCAAGCAAGAAGTTCACATGTGTTCAGACCCTGAACCCAGGCAAGAAGTTCCCATGTGTGGCCCTCAGTCCGGGCAAGAAGTTTTAATATGGACAGACCCTGAATCTAGGCAAGAAATTTTGTGTACAGGCCATGAATCCAAACAGGAAGTTCCCATATGTACAGATCCTATATCCAGGCAAGAAGTTCCCATGTGTTCAGACCCTGAACCCAGGCAAGAAGTTCCCATGTGTACAGGCCCCGAATCCAGGCAAGAAGTTCCCATGTGTACAGACTCTGAACCCAGGCAAGAAGTTCCCAGGCAAGAAGTTCCCATGTGTACAGGCCCTCAGTCCGGGCAAGAAGTTTTAATATGGACAGACCCTGAATCTAGGCAAGAAATTTTGTGTACAGGCCATGAATCCAAACAGGAAGTTCCCATATGTACAGATCCTATATCCAAGCAAGAAGACTCCATGTGTACACACCCTGAAATCAATCAAAAATTACCTGTAGCAACAGATTTTGAATTTAAGCTAGAAGCTCTCATGTGTACAAACCCTGAAATTAAACAAGAAGACCCCACGAATGTGGGGCCTGAAATAAAGCAACAAGTAACCATGGTTTCAGACACAGAAATCTTAAAGGTATGTGGATCTGCCCAGCCAGTATGCCATGATTGAAAATATACCCACTGACGGATTTGTTGGTGAAGATCTATTACTGCCTTGGTGTTTGGCCACTGTGAGAGGATGCACAACAGGAGTCTATAAGGCTTGTTAGGAAGTGTGACATTATATGTGTGAAAACTCATAACCAGTGTTGGATACTATCACATGAATATTACAGAAAAGTGCTGTAAGAATACAAGAGAGAAAGAGAACTTTGTGGGTTAAAGTACAGGGAGAAGGCTGGGTGCAGTGGCTCACGCCTGTAATCCCAGTACTTTGGGAGGCCAAAGCAGGTGGATCACCTGAGGTCGGGAGTTCAAGACCAGCCTGACCCATATGGTGAAACCCCATCTCTACTACAGATACAAAAATCAGCTGGGCATGGTGGCACACACATGTGATCCCAGCTACTCGGGAGGCGGAGGTTGCAGTGTACTGAGATCGTGCCATTTGCATTCCAGCCTGGACAATGAGAGCAAAACTGTCACAAAAATAAATAAAGTACAGGGAAAAATTCCCCAAAGAGGTAGAACTGGAGCCAGACCTTAATGAGGCAGGCAAAGTATGCATTGAATAAGCAAATACTTGGGAGTTGTGGAAGTACTAAAGGTGTAGGTTTCGAATCTGCATCACTCGGGGGCACAGGGAGAAAGGCCAGGCTGGAGCATGGGGTTTGGAGAAAAAAAATGGGAAAAGGTAGACAAAGCCAAATTGGGAAGGTTATTAAATGCCTCATGAGGAATTTGGACTTAATTCTGAAAGTATTATAGCACCTTTGAAGATTTTTGAAGGGGGCCACTACGTATGAGGTTCTGTGGTAGGTGCATTAGGTAACTTTTCTCATTAGATCTTCTCAACAGCCCTGTGAGATAGACTTATCCTTGTTTTACAGAAGAGGTCTGTGTCCACATGAGTGTCTCAAAGGTACCTCATCAAGTTCTAAACCAAACTTAACTATCTTAACCACACACCTTTCCTTGTTCCCGGTGCTGTGAACGCCACCATCTTTCATCTAGTTACAACTACATAGATCTGTAAGGAAGCTCCTGCCCCAAGTCTGATGCAGAACTCAGGCCTGGACAGCAGCTGAGCAGCTGTGTGATGAGACCTGGAGGGCAGTGATGTGAACCTGCCAACCAACCAGCATTTGATTTTTGTAAGCAGGTATATTGATGTGATCACATTTTTGGTTTTAGAAACATTACAGTGCAGTGAGTGGAGTTAAAGTGGCCATTGCAGAAACTCAGGTAAAATACAAAAGAGCTAGAATTAGGAAAATGGCAGTGGAAATAGGAAGAAACAAATTCAGGAAATGTTTCAGAAGTGAAACTAATAAATAAGCCTTGCTGTGGAGGTGAAGTTCCTCCTGGAGCACCAGGGATGGTAGATGCTGTTAATCTAAGGAAGGAGGAGGAAAGGTTTGACAGGGAGAAGAAGGTTAAGTGGGTTATATTTTAGTTGAGTAGATAGCACCTCTAACACATGTTCTCATAGTGAAATATGGGCCTAAAGTTCTATTACTGGCAAGAGACAGGCATCTGGGAGTTATCCTATTTTATGTGTAAAGTAAAAGATGATGTGGGATGGAGACTAAGGGACACTCCACTGAGAGATCTGGAGTGAGCAGAGGAGGAAGAATAAGGAGGGGATAATCCCCACAAAAATCCAAGGGGACAGGTTTCGCGAATGAGAAAAGAAACAGGAGTATCACATGCTACAGAGGAAAGAAGTGGAATAGGACTAGACATAGGCACTTGGGTCAGTCATGAGGAGGTCCTGGTGGCCTCAGAGAGTTACTGCAGCACAGGGTTGGGAGTGCAGGCAAAGCCAGCGGGGGTTTGGCAGTGGAAGAGCCTTTGTTGGGGAAGGCGGGGTCAAGGAGAGTCCTCACAGGAAGGGAGTGCCTGGGCAAAGTGGTGGGTCGAGTTGTTCACATAGATTTAACTTAAGTGTATCTTTGAAAACAGTTTTGAAGTTTCTTACATTGCCCTTACACTTTCTCTATAAAAAATTTTTTGCAGTGTCATCTTCCAACCCTAATAGGCAACTAAAATTCCAACATGTATTTCAACTATATCAACTATACACAGTCACCCTGGAAAAATGCTCAGGTAGAAAGGCTGTGGGCACAGCAGTTACATTGGGTACCCACATAACCACAGCCATATATCTGTGTCTTCTCTATGTCAGCATTTTGGAAGATCAGTTGAGTGTTTGTTTCTTTGAGACAGGGTCTCACTGTCACCCAGGTTGCAGTGCAGTGGCAAGATATCCTCTGCCTCCCAGGTTCAAGCAATTCTCCCACCTCAGCCTCCTGAGTAGCTGGGACTATAGGCGCGCTCCACCGCGACCAGCTAATTTTTGTATTTTTTAGTAGAGATGGGTTTCGCCATGTTGCCCAGGCTGGCCTTGAACTCCTGACCTCAAGTGATCTACCTGCCTCGACCTCCCAAAGTGCTGGGATTATAGGCATGAGCCACCACGCCTGGCCGGCTAGTGTTATAATCCTATAGAACATGCATTGGCAGTGAGCTGCAAGCCACACCTCAGGACAAGTGTTTTTCTTATATTGACTCATTTAATCCTCACAATAGTCCTGGGAGCCGGGCACTTTTTTATTAAACCCATTTTCTTTAGGAAGAAGGTAAGGAACAGAGATTAAGACTGAAGCCTAGGAATAATGAATCAACATAACTAGGACTGTTTAAGTACATATAAATGAGACACTTAGGATTCAGAGTTTCTGGTATCCAGGTTATCCTAGCATCACATTTTAATGCCTTTAGTAGTAGACTGGATTTAAATTTTGAATAGTAATCTAGATGAACTTATTCTCACAGTAATAATGTTCTTCACTGGAAGGTAAAACCTATATATTTAGGCTATGATAGACCTTCTGATTTTAACTACGTATTTAATGAGAAAGTGGAATTAATTTAAATCTTGTATCTCATCACCTATCATGAGCCAGCACTGTCTTGACATTACAGAGGAGAAGCACCTGTGCCTGGCATGTGATTTTCACTCATGAAGCAATTTATGAACAAATGAGTGAATGAATACAGTCCGGCTTCTAATGCTAAGCAGCTTACAGCTTAATAAGGGAGGCAGACCAGACAGCTGTGTTACAGGGAAAATAGGATACGAGCTCCATAAGGCAAGCTGGAGGTTGGTCCTGTCTAAGGGAGGAGGAGAGGGTGACATCGGCGAACCTTAAAGGGAAAGAGGATTGTAAAGTGGGAGGCTGGGAAAGAGTGGAAGAGAGATTCTGGGTAGGGTACGTTCTTATGGGGCACAAGTGAAGGTAGAAGAAGATTGAGTACTCTTGAGGAACAATGAAGATGTTCTGTTGAGACTGGATTATGGCCATTTCTATGAGGGTGAAATGGTGTACAAGGCTAGAAAAAGGAGATTGAGGCTTCATAGTGGGACCTCGAATGTTATGCGAAGGATTTGTGGTAGCCTTTCAAATGTTTTGAGTAGGGTAGCAAAGTTTTCAAAGACAGTGTGGCAGTGGTGTGAAGGATGGGTTGGAAAGGAGAGAAACTGGGCTAGGGGATTAAGACCCTTTCATAGCAATACTGGTGAGAAGTAGTGAACACCCGGTTACTGGGAGGGTATCCAGGAGACAGAACAGTGAAATACTGCAGAAGACGTAGACGTTTGGAGAGAGGCGGAGGAGGGGGAATAGAAAGTTTGAAATTGGTAGTCCCAAGGAAAGAGAACATGGCAACTTGATGTCATGAATTTCAGTGTCAATTACATTTCTGAGGGCCTTAAAAAACTGCCGTATGATGAAAGGCATTGACTTTTTCTATTTGATTTGAAGGTTACTGTCTTGCTTTTAAGGAGAAATGCAGTTGTATTTAAATTTCAAACAGATTGCTAGAACACATCACGTCCAAGCAGAAAGCTACCTGGTGTACAACATCATGAGCAGTGGAGAGATTGAATGCAGCAACACCCTGGAAGATGAGCTTGACCAGGCCTTACCCAGCCAGGCCTTCATTTACCGTCCCATCCGACAGCGGGTCTACTCACTCTTACTGGAGGACTGTCAAGGTGAGAATTGGTTGGCCCCTCTTAGGAAAGGTTCTGTTTGGAGTTGAATTCTGAGAAACTGGGCACATGAAATAGAGTGCATTCTTTCAGGACATGGAGACAATTAAATAGGTTTTATTTCCCTGTCAAATCTGTAATTGAGAATACCACTGACATCTATAAAAAACTAAGTATAAGTGCCATTTGACATCTATATCTAATTAGCAGGCAGTTGATCAGTATGTGTTAAAAGAATGCATGATTTCTATAAAATGTCATATTTTTATGCCTTAAAAGGATTTATGCTTTTTTAAAAATGTGAAAACTCTTTCCTGCTGTAGGGGAGAGTAGGATATACTTATTATTAGAAGAAAACAGTGTCTACTTAGTCTTCCCTCAAAATGTGATTTTTATAAAATAATTTTACAGAATCTCGTATGTCATGTTTTTAAATACAAACAATTTTCCTTGGGTGTTTTTGTAATTAAATTTGTGTTTTTCTCATCTATATTTCCATTATGTGCTTAGCAACAAGAGTAGAGAGTGGACCATCAATCACCCAGACAGTGAAAATGAGGAATTTAACCCCAAGGAGAAAGTTAGTGAAGGTCCCATAACTCACCGTTTGGAATAGTTTTGGGGAGAATCAGGAGTGTGGAAGAACACTTCATATTAGAAACCAGAGATGCTGAATGCATTTAGTGACCTCCTATTTCAGTAAGGCCTTGTTTTTTTAAACAGAGACCTTTGACAGGTACTTTACAGTCTGATTTGAGAGTGTGTTGATAAGAAACATGGTCTACACACTATTACCAGGATGAGAGAGAGAAGGAGTAGAATACTGGTGAAAGTGGTCCATTTGCCTAAACGTCATTATTTCCAAACGTGTCAATATTAACCTTACTCTGTTGTTCCAGAAAGTGAACATTTACATGATCTAAAAGTGCTGATAGAATCATCAGATGGAAAAGTCATCATTATTATTTTTGGATGATGGGGCTCAGGGGTAGTGGGGTTATTTAATCCAGCTTTCGTTAGATTCCTGTAGCACCACCCAGCGTGCACTGCTTTCTCCCATACATACTGCGAGAGTTTACCCCTGTGGCCTAAGGAAGCAGTCAGAAGAAAGATGTTTAAGCTGATTTAAAAACAAAAATAAAGAACCTGTGTAATAAACTCTGGAGCCAAATGTTACTTAAATCATTTTTTTATTATTATACTTTAAGTTCTAGGGTACATGTGCACAACGTGCAGGTTTATTACATATGTATACATGTGCCATGTTGGTGTGCTGCACCCATCAACTCGTCAGCACCCTTCAACTCGTCATTTACATCAGGTATAACTCCCAGTGCCATCCCCACCTCCTCCCCTCTCCCCACAATAGGCCCCGGTATGTGATGTTCCCCTTCCCATGTCCAAGTGATCTCAATGTTCAATTCCCACCTATGAGTGAGAACATGCGGTGTTTGGTTTTCTGTTCTTGTGATAGTTTGCTAAGAATGATGGTTTCCAGCTGCATCCATGTCCCTACAAAGGACATGAACTCATCCTTTTTTATGGCTGCATAGTATTCCATGGTGTATATGTGCCACATTTTCTTAATCCAGTCTGTCACTGATGGACATTTGGGTTGATTCCAAGTCTTTGCTATTGTGAATAGTGCCTCAATAAACATACGTGTGCATGTGTCTTTATAGCAGCATGATTTATAATCCTTTGGGTATATACCCAGTAATGGGATGGCTGGGTCATATGGTACTTCTAGTTCTAGATCCTTGAGGAATCGCCATACTGTTTTCCATAATGGTTGAAGTAGTTTACAATCCCACCAACAGTGTAAAAGTGTTCCTATTTCTCCATATCCTCTCCAGCACCTGTTGTTTCCTGACTTTTTAATGATTGCCATTCTAACTGGTGTGAGATGGTATCTCATTGTGGTTTTGATTTGCATTTCTCTGATGGCCAGTGATGATGAGCATTTTTTCATGTGTCTGTTGGCTGTATGAATGTCTTCTTTTGAGAAATGTCTGTTCATATCCTTCGCCCACTTTTTGATGGGGTTGTTTGTTTTTTTCTTGTAAATTTGTTTGAGTTCTTTGTAGGTTCTGGATATTAGCCCTTTGTAAGATGAGTAGATTGCAAAAATTTTCTCCCATTCTGTAGGTTGCCTGTTCACTCTGATGGTAGTTTCTTTTGCTGTGCAGAAGCTCTTTAGTTTAATTAGATCCCATTTGTCAATTTTGGCTTTTGCTGCCGTTGCTTTTGGTATTTTAGACATGAAGTCCTTGCCCATGCCTATATCCTGAATGGTATTACCTAGGTTTTCTTCTAGGGTTTTTATGGTATTAGGTCTAACATTTAAGTCTCTAATCCATCTTGAATTAATTTTCATATAAGGAGTAAGGAAAGGATCCAGTTTCAGCTTTCTGCTTATGGCTAGCCAGTTTTCCCAGCACCATTTATTAAATAGGGAATCCTTTCCCCATTTCTTGTTTTTGTCAGGTTTGTCAAAGATTAGATGGCTGTAGATGTGTAGTATTATTTCTGAGGACTCTGTTCTGTTCCATTGGTCTATATCTCTGTTTTGGTACCAGTACCATGCTGTTTTGGTTACTGTAGCCTTGTAGTATAGTTTGAAGTCAGGTAGCATGATGCCTCCAGCTTTGTTCTTTTGACTTAGGATTGTCTTGGCAATGCGGGATCTTTTTTGGTTCCATATGAACTTTAAAGCAGTTTTTTCCAATTCTGTGAAGAAAGTCATTGGTAGCTTGATGGGGATGGCATTGAATCTATAAATTACTTTGGGCAGTATGGCCATTTTCACAATATTGATTCTTCCTATCCATGAGCATGGAATGTTCTTCCATTTGTTTGTGTCCTCTTTTATTTCACTGAGCAGTGGTTTGTAGTTCTCCTTGAAGAGGTCCTTTACATCCCTTATAAGTTGGATTCCCAGGTATTTTATTCTCTTTGAAGCGATTGTGAATGGGAGTTCATTCATGATTTGGCTCTCTGTTTGTCTGTTACTGGTGTATAAGAATGCTTGTGATTTTTGCACATATTTAAATCATTTTTTAAAATTTCTTTTTCTTAGGTGCTCTCCACCCACATTCTTTCTTAACATGGATATTTGCACATTGACTCTAATGATGGAAAAAAGAGATCTTCCTCATGAAAACGTTTTTACATTAAATCATAATATTGGAGTTATTTTCAGACTCTTTCATTAAATTAAACTATGTAAACTTCACTAACCTAAATTTCATACTTTGTTAATGTAATGTATTTACGACCAAGTGGGTAACTTTATTAGATAACCACATAAACAGGAAAAAACATTCACATTGAACTTGTCTTCATGGTTGATATTTAGTTCTTTCTCCCTCAACTTTTTGGCTTTCTACATGAAGTTTACATTATTAGTATGTGAAAATAAAATGCTGTTTTTGCTGTTTTATATATGATGATAATGAACTGTATTCTATGTTATGTGTTTGACTTAGTTTATGATCCCATTTGTATTTGAAAATGTGTATTTTACAGTTGTGGAGTAGAGTGTTCTGTAGAAGTCAGTAGTGCTAATAAGGTTATTCAAGTCTTTTACTGAGTTTCTGTCTACTTGTTCTTAGTTCCTGAGAGAAAACAGTTAAAAACTCCAGCTCTTACTGTGAATTTGTCTATTTATTCCTTCTGTTCTGTCAGTTTTTGCTGTAGGTATTTTGAAACTGTTGTTAGGTGCATATATATTGAGGACTATTACGTTTCTTAATGAATCAACTCTTTTAATAGGAGAGTTCACTTTTAAAAACATGGTAATACTCCTTGTCCTAAAGTTGTCTTTGTTTTATTGTAATATAGTCACTCCAGTATTCTTACTGTTAATGTTTGCATGATGTGGTGTTTTTTTCTATCCTTTTACTTTTAAACTATTTCTTAACATTTAAAGTGCATCTGTTTTAAAGACGGCACGTCCAGTGTCACAGTCTCTTTCTTTTAATTGGAATGTTCACACTGAATGTAACTTCTGGCGTAATTAGGGCTCACTCTTCCATTTTACTCTTTGTTCTTTTTCCCCCCACCTTATTTTCTCATTTTCTTACTTCTTTTGGATTAGTTTAATAATTTTTAGTATTGTGTTTTGTGCACTCATTTGGATTACTAGATTTACCATTTAAAAAAAAAAAAGTGGTTGGCTGAACATGGTAGCTCATGCCTGTAATCTCAGCACTTTGGGAGGCTGAGGTGGGCAGATCACCTGAGGTCAGGAGTTTGAGACCAGCCTGGCCAACGTGGTGAAACCCTGTCTCTACTAAAAACATAAAAATTAGCTGGGCGTGTTGGCAGGCGCCTGTAATCCCAGCTACTCGGGAGGCTAAGGTAGGAGAATTGCTTGAGCCCAGGAGGCAGAGGTTGCAGTGAGCCAAGGTCATGCCATTGCACTCCAGCCTGGGGACAAGAGCGAGACTTAGTCTCAAAAGAAAAAAAAAAAGTGGTTGATCTGGGGGTCTGTTAGATTGGTACAAAAGTAATTGCAGTTTTTGCAATTACTTTTAATATCTTTAACATCACCGTTTACTATCGAATAATATACCATGTTACTTGCAATATAAAAACCTTATAACTGTGTATTTTCATTTTCCCCAACATTTTTGCTATTGTTGTTTTATGTCTTATACATATATATATATTTTAAATTTGAAATAATTACAGATTCACAGGAAGTTGCAAGAATAGTACATAGATTCCCATGTACCCTTCACTCAGATTCCTCCAAAGATGACATCTTCTATAACTGTGGTGTAATATCAAAGCCAGAAATTTAACATCAGGTACAGTGCTAACCAAACTGCAGACCTTATTCACTTGTGCCGTTTTTTACATGCATGCAGTTATGTGTGTGGGTGTGTAGGTCCGTGCAAAGATCCTGCAACCACCACCACAGCCAAGATACGGAACTGGTTTGTTAGCACTCCCTCCATGTGCCCCTATGTCCTGGCAATCTTTCTTCCCCCCATTCCTGTCCTCTGGCAACTGTTAGTCTGTTTTTCATCTCTATGTTCTTGTTCATTTGAGAATGTTACATAAATAGCAGCATACAGTATGTAACCAATATGTAACGTTTGGAGATTATGCGTATGTTTTAAACCCTATAATACATGATTTTAACACTTTTAAATTGGGGTTGGCACACTTTTTCTGTGAAGGGTCAGATAATAATAAATATTGTAGGTTTTGAGGGCTCCCTCCACAGTCCCTGTCACAACTACCCAATCCTGCTATTGTAGTGCAAGAACAACCAGAGACAACATGTGCAGGAATGAGTGTGGCTGTGTGCCAGGAAGCCTTTATTCAATGTTCCCATGTGACAGAACTTGAATTTTATTTTATTGATTGATTTATTTTTTAGAGACAGCGTCTCACTCTGTTGCCCAGGCTGGAGTGCAGTGGCACCATCACAGTTCACTTCAGCCTTCAGCTCCAAGGCTGAAGGGGTCCTCTTGCCTCAGCCTCTTGAGTAACTGAGATGACAGTCATGCGCCACCACACCCAGCTAATTAAAAAAAATTTTTTTTTGAAGAGATAGGATCTCGCTGTGTTACCTAGGCTGGTCTCAAACTCCTGACCTCAAGCGCTCCTCCCACCTCAACATCCCAAAGTGTTGGGATTACAGATGCAAGTTACCGCACCAGGCCAAAACTTGAATTTTAGAGAGTATAATTCTCAGGAGTCACAAAATATTCTTAAAAACATTTTTTTCCAACCATTAAAAAAATATGAAAAACATTATTAGTTTTCAGACTGTATAAAAGCAGGCAGATTTGACCCATGAGCTGGTAGTTTGCCAATCCCCACTTTAAATTATAGGCTTTATACACACTGCACACACAGGCTGCTCTCGTGAGTCCATGGGTGAGTGGGGAGTGAGTGGGAAGCCGGGACATGACCGTACACTGCTGTAGGCTTTATACACACTGCACACACAGGCTGCTTTGGTGAGGCTGGTGAGCGAGTGGGGAGTGAATGGGAAGCGAGGACATGATCGTACACCGCTGTAGGCTTTATACACACTGCACACACGGGCTGCTCTGATGAGTCCGCTGGGTGAGCGAATGGAGAGTGAATGGGAAGGCCAGGACATGATTGTACACCGCTGTAGGCTTTATACACACTGCACACACGGCTGCTCCAGTGACTCCAGTGAGTGAGTGGAGAGTGAATGGGAAGGCCAGGACACGACCGTACACTGCTGTAGGTTTTATACATACTGCACACTTAGGGCTATCATACATTCATAAAAAATATTTCTTTCCTCAACAATAAATTAACCTTACTCTAACTTTTTTACTTTATAAACTTAAATTTATTTAACTTTTTGACTCTTTTGTAATTAACACCTAACTTAAAATACAAATACATTATACAACTGGACAAAAAATTCTTTACGTCATTGTATAAGCCTTTTTCTATTGGAAAATTTTTTAACTCTACCTCCTGAATTCATACTTTAGAAATTTTTAATTTTTTTAAACTTCTTTGTTAAAAACTCAGACACAAGCACACAAAGTTAGTCTAGGACTCCACGGGGTCAGGATCATCAAGGCATCACCAGGAATGTGTATGCAGTCCGCCACTAACCGGATTATTGTTATGCCCTGCGGGGCTGTGTTTCATCTTTGTTTGGGGGGTACAGTTTTGCTGCATACAGAGTTTTAGGTAGTTCTATATTTTCTCCTGGCTTGTGTACTTTCTTATGAGACAACAAGGCTCATCTTTATCATTGTTCCCCATGTGTATCATGGCTTTTTTTCCTCTGGCTGTCTTTACAATTCCTCTCCTGTTTGCTGGATTTTAAGTAAGGTTCACTCTGCTCCCTTCATGGGATTCTTGAGCTTCCTAAATCTATGGGTTGATATTTCCTATCAAATTTGGAAGAGATGAGCATTTTTAAAATAAGATTTTGTCTTTCTCAGTCTCTTGCCTCTCCCTCTGGGCCATTTATTGACTTCCTCCCACAGGGTCCACACAGTTTTGCTTACTTTCACGTCTAGCGTTTTTTGATTGGATGCTAGAACATTTTGGATACTAAGAAGAGTGTTGAGTTTTGTTCTGTCAGGCAGTTGCTCTGCCTGCTCCTTCCGAGACTTACCTTTAAACTTTATTAGGCTGTGTCCGTTGTGGCTTTCACTTTACGCTAGCACAGGCCTACTCCTAAGACAGGGCCTCCCGGGCTGTCACCAGAGTGCCCGAGGTGTAGGACGAGGCCTCTTCATGTTTGCTGGTGGTGGACACTCCGCTGTCTTCAAGCCCTGTGCAAGCTCCATTGGTTGGTCAGCCCCAGGACCTTGCCTGGCTTCTCTGAGTCTTACCCTAAACCTGACAGCTCTCTCTTCAGCCGGAGGCTAAAGAGCACTTGGGTCTGCACGCTGCCCTGCTCTCTGGTGCTCTGTCCTGCAGATCGTGGCCTCAGCAGTCTTGATCTCCAGTCTCTGTGTCCTCATGTGAGGACTACCTCCCTCACTAGGATACAATCTGGACAGTGCCTGTGGGCAGAAAATTGGCGTGATAGAGGGTTGTTTCCCTTCTGCCTGGGATAACAGTCTGGCCCCGCCCATCGTCCATCACATGAATGCAGTCACTAGAACCCTTTCTTCAGTTCTGGTGTTGACGGCAGGAAGGCAGGTTGGTGGCTCTGCCCATTCGCAAGCGCCCACCACCACGGTCCCCTGCCCAGTGGCTCCATCACAGCCACCGCCACGGTCCCCTGCTCAGTGGCTCCATCACAGCCACCGCCACGGTCCCCTGCTCAGCAACTCTCCTTCATCACCGCCACTGCCACAGTCCTGTGGCATCACAGGTGCTGATAATGCCGAGTGCAAAGTCCAGTGCTGGAGTGATTCATGTTCCTTTTTTGCTGACTCTTTTTTTCTTAGAAGGTTTTGAGATGTTCTCTTTATCCTGTGTTTAGCAAATCTCTGTTGTCTCAGTTCTCTCCTAGAACTGCTGTGAAATGCAGGTGGGGCTCCCTGGATTGATACTCTCTTTCTTCATCTTTGATTCCTGTTTTTGTCTTTTTCTTCTACTTTAAGGGAACATCTCTCCACTTCATTTCTCAGCTCTTTTATAGAAAAGTGCCCCCTCTTCTTCTCTTCATCAAGGCCTGCTTCCCCCAGCCCTGGATCCAGCCCACCGCCTCTCTCTGCCCCACATCGAAGCCCTCTGCCCAACTTGACCAGCTGTCTGACTGATGATCACATTTGTGCTGGAATGTCTGGCATCTGGGGACACCACCTCTTCTTCCCTTCCCCCGTAAGCACCTGCTCTCTGCTGACCTCCTCCCTTTAGAGTTCCTCAGCTACACCCACTGTCTTCTTTACCTGGTCTTGCTTTAAAGAACTGTATCGTGTTGACTGTCAAATTCCAGTAGTTTTCTTTAAGTGTTTTCTGGAACAGTATGCGGGGGGTAGGGAGGAAGGACATCGTAGGAGTCATTAACATGGTAAACTCTCTCTCCCATATTATTGTTTACTTACCCAGATTATCTTGAGGATTTTGTCGGTTCCACAGAGTATGGTTCTTGATGGAATGAACACATTACCTTCAGATTGGAGAATAAGAAATTAATTGTTGGATAACTAAGGTTACTTAGTCACCTTGGATTTGAGAGCTCACCTATTTATGGACTTTGAATTGGCCACCTGGGCAGAGCTGGGTCTGTGACACTGTGAGCTTGGCGACGCGTGCTCTTGCACATCTACTGACCCAACTCTTTTTCTTCAGATGTTGCCAGCACCTGCCCGGCTGTCAAGGAGTGGTTTGTATATCCTGGGAACCCACTGAGGCACCCGGACCTCGTCAGGCCACTGCAGATGACTGTTCCAGGTACAGACAGCCTTTCTTTAAATGAACCACAGATCTTTCCATTCTATGATAAAAGTCTAAGAATGGATCAGTTATGGAAAGCATCTTTTACCAGAACTGCACAAATACTAGTTTTTATTTAAACTCTTGGCTCATGATTAATGTATTCATCTAATAAAGTCCTAAAATAATGGAAGGAAGATGCTGTGGCAGGTTTACCCTGGACCATCTGCGGCGGTGCTCTGCCTCTTTCTCCACCACCCTGGTCCAGGTCCACAGCAGTGGGGAGAGAAAAGAGACAGAAGGATGGCCGTGGTCAGGGCATGTTGCTGCCACAGCCCCAGTGCCTGACATCTAGTTATTGCTTGGTAGACGTCCATGGAGTTTAGCAGGATAGATTCTTGATATTCTGCTGGAATCAACAATCTTATCTTTTCCTCACCACTGAAAGTATATTTTGATGAGTTCTGGAACCAGAAAGAGAAGATAAAGGAGGGTTATTTTAACGGGAAAAAAGGTTGTATTTTCATGAGTAGTATCTTAAAACTTAATGAGAGGTAAGGAAAAACAAAGTTCACCTACAGATTAGCTGAAGCATATCCAAAGAACAGCCTTTCTTTCTGTGAGTTCGTGGTATCTGAAACAGGTCAGGAATGTAGAAGTGTCAGGGTAGAGTTCTACATACAAACAGTTAAGGAAGAGGAGGCGAAGCTTCAGAGTTTATTTTTAGTGGCTCACATCATTGTTTCACAAAACAAATATTTTCCTACAGTTTTGCTATTCCATTTTCATATACATTGAATTCTCTGATGTTGGTATTATTCTCCATCACATGAACCTGTAATTTACCAAGTATGGATCTGAGCACTATAAATGGTTTTTAAATAAATGGAATTGTATTGAGAGAGAAGTTGAGAAAAGCTGTTGTAGGGAGTGTTCCTTATTCTGTTAATCAATCAATTTTAGACTAAAACCTTAAAAGTATTTATCACAGAAACGTAATTAAAATGCATTGACATTTGTTTTTATGTTAAGCAGCATTTTTTAAAGGATAGCCAAAATAATTTTCCAAAAATGTTTTATTATATATGTAATTTTCATCTTATAGTATCTTTCCAAATATAATATGGAAAATGACTATTACATCTCTCTTCATTGTTTGAATTAAAGAGAACATTTGACGATTCGTCCTTGTGTCAAGAGTTAATTTTAAAGGCCACTCTATGTAATGTTTTAATAAATTCCAGAAATTGTGTATTAGAGAGACTACTTCAGAGCTTGTGAAAACATCCTCTGTTGCACTCCAGGAGTGGGAAAGCGTGTGTGTAGCACCGTGGACCACACGTTGGGTTCTCTTCTGGAAGGAACTCCAGAAGCCTGTGCCCTACACGGAGGGCCACGTCTCAGACACACTCTTTTTCACAGCTGTTACTCTAGAAATTGGATTTGAACTTTTACACGGAGGGCCACATCTCAGACACACTCTTTTTCACAGCTGTTACTCTAGAAATTGGATTTGAACCTTTACACGGAGGGCCACGTCTCAGACCTGTCTCTTATACACATCTAGATGTGTATAAGAGACAGCTCTAGAAATTGGATTTGAACTTTTACACGGAGGGCCACGTCTCAAACACACTGGTTTCCACAACTATTACTGAATTTTTATTCCAGGTTATTTCAATGGATGACTCTTTATTTACACTTGCATTAGCGATAATTAAAAAGAGAATATTTTAAATTTAAAATGCTTTTCAGTATCTATGAGGAATATTGCCAAATGATTTTAAACGAAAATGGAAAACAGAGCATCCAATTTCCTGTCACAAGTATATTCACAGAATACAGCATACGATTAAAACCAGTGAGATCAGCCGGGCGGGGTGGGGGTCACGCCTGTAATCCCAGCACTTTGGGAGGCCATGGCAGGTGGGTCACCTGAGGTCAGGAGTTTGAGACCAGCCTGGCCAATATGGTGAAACCCCGTCTCTACTAAAAATACAAAAATTAGCCGGGTGTGGTGGCAGGCACCTGTAATCTCAACTACTCAGGAGGCTGAGGTAGGAGAATTGCTGGAACCCTGGAGGCGGAGGTTGCAGTGAGCTGAGATCACGCCATTGCACTCCGGCCCAGGCGACAACAGCAAGACTCCGTCTCAAAAAAAAAAGCGAGATCCTGCCGATGGGCCCTCCCCTTCCACCTGTCAGGAAAACCTGCAAAAGGTTCTTGTCGCACCATTAGAGCCGGTTTTTCCCGAATGACACCCATACCTGATTTTCGTCGTTCTTCTAAGACAGTTTTAATTAGGGTAATCTCATGAGTGCTGCATTTTCAGTGAGTTTTTCAATATAGTGGCCCATGTTCTTTTTCTTTTTTAAAGGCTTTTTCCTCTGACAGCACGTGTGATTTAATGTCTGCTTTCCTGAATTGTAGAAATAAAAGGAAATCACAAGTATTTTTCAACAAAGTGGAAGTGCAGGAAAAAACGATAAAAATTAGTGAAAAATTAGGAAGGGGAAATAATCAAAATTAACCAGCCAGGGAGCAGAAAAAGAAATCTCATTCCTGGGTGCTATGGTTTGAATGTTTGTAACCCCCGCCCCCCCCCCGCCCCCTGCCAAATTCCTGTGTTGAAAACTTAATCACTAATGTGATGGTATTTGGAGGTGGGCCTTTGGGAGGGAAAGAGGTGATTAGATGCAATTCCTGCCCTTATAAAAGAGGCCCCTTGTTTGGTGTGAAGGTGCCATGTGCTGTCTGTGAACCAGGAAGCAGGGCCTCACCAGAAATTAACCATGCTGGCACCTTGATCTTGGACTTCCAGCCTCCAGAAATTTTCTGCTGTTATAAGCTACCTCATTTATGGTGTTTTGCCGTAGCATCTCAGATGGACCAAGACACTGGTTTGTTTTATTCGGGGAGCTTATATACATGTGTGTAATTCTGTGGGCCTCACCTTTTTTTTTTTTTTTTTTTTTTGAGACAGAGTCTCGCTCTGTTGCCCAGACTGGAGTGCAGTGGCACAATCTCAGCTCACTGCAACCTCTGCGTCCTGAGTAGCTGGGACTACAGGCACATGCCACCACACCCTGATTTTTGTATTTTTAGTAGAAACTGGGGTTTTGCTTTGTTGGCCAGGCTGGTGTCAAATTCCTGGCCTCAAGTGATCCATCCGCTTCTGCCTCCCAAAATGTTGGGGTTACAGGTGTGAGCCACTGCCCAGCGTATGAGCCCCATCTTTATATGTATGCGTGTGGGAGCATGTCTACAGGACATATATATACTACACTTCCTTTATATGTGTGCGTGTGGGAGCCTGTCTACAGGACATATATACTACACTTCCTTTCTATGTGTGCGTGTGGGAGCATGTCTACAGGATGTGTATACTACACTTCCTTTATATGTGTGCGTGTGGGAGCCTGTCTACAGGACGTATATACTACACTTCCTTTCCGTGTGTGCGTGTGGGAGCATGTCTACAGGACGTATATACTACACTTCCTTTCCGAGTGTGCGTGTGGGAGCATGTCTACAGGACGTATATACTACACTTCCTTTCCATGTGTGCGTGTGGGAGCATGTCTACAGGATACTACATTTCATTTCCTTTACAATATATCATGGAAGATGATGTTTCTGATAACGCAGTTCAGCTTCCATTTCCCAAACCCAGCTCGTGAAGGTCCTTGATCTGTGCATGTGTGTCTACCCTTTCCCAGCACACTGCTCTCACTCCTCTTACTCACTTTCCTGACATTCTCCATTCTTTGGGTGGGAGTCTTGGCCCATACCAAAGGCAAGCGTTTGAAATTGCCTTTTCAGTCTCCAGAATTGTAGATTTGTCAATTCTTCATTTTCAAAGTGCTGGTAGCTTTTTTTCTCTTGTAAGTGTCATTGTTTAAGTTACTTTAAGCATATCCTTATTTTAGAAACCTAGGAAAACTAATGCACACATCTAATTGGTAATTTGTCTATCTTGAAGGACCTTTTTAAAGTGGTGTTCAACAATCAGAAAGCTTAGTATTTCTTGGTTATACACATTTGATTTACCAGAATTGCAGAATATCTTAGAAGACTATTTTACAAAATGAAATGAGGGTAAGTCATGCATTTCATGAAAAAAAAGACCACGTATTTGATTCAGTCTGTCATTTGCTATCAAACAGTTGCAGTGGCTTTCTTGTTCACCTCCTCTTACATACATTGTTGAAGGTTTTCATCTGACCCTTGTTGCATACAGGTCAGTCAAGAAAGTCTCAACAAGTCTTGGAGGCTTCTGTGAGTGGTAAAAGGAAGCTGGGGTGTGTGTGTGTGTGTGCACATGCACTTAAGGAAGCTGGGGTGTGTGTGTGCGCGCACATGCACTTAAGAAAGCTGGGGGTGTGTGTGTGTGTGTGTGTGTGTGTGCACATGCACTTAAGAAAGCTGGTGTGTGGGTGTACCTGTGCCTGGCCTTGGTGGGGGCTCTGCTTATGTGGCTGCCAGTGTCTGAAACCACCCCGACCATCGCAGATCAACATAAATCGGTTAAAATCTCAAAAGTGGTTTTTCACCAACTTGTAAAAAATAGTGTGAAGCTTTGTCAAATGTGTTAACAAATTCACATTAGAGTCACAAGGGTTAAATTTTGCATTTACTACTTTTTATAGCCACTTTCACTGTTGAATGCATCAGATGGGAGTGGTGTAATGATGTCATTTTTGCAAGCGTGAAATTAGAATACTTATCCGTATAAGTATAGAGTTTGATGGATTGAGATGGAAATGTATTCTGTTTATATATGAATGAATTTTTTTGCTTATTATAAATAGGCTTTGGAAGTTGCTCATCTAAAGATTCACTTTGCATGTGCGTAGTCAGGGTTTTTTGAGTATTTTTGTTTTTTTTTAAAATTTGAGTTCTGGGATACATGTGCAGAACTTGTAGGATTGTTACAGAGGTATACATGTGCCATAGTGGCTTGCTGCAACTATCAGCCCATCATCTAGGTTTTAAGCCCCTTATGCATTAGGTATTTGTCCTAATGCTCTCCCTCCCCTTGCCCCCGACCCCCCAGCAGGACCCGCTGTGTGTTATTCCCCTCCCTGTGTCCATGTGCTCTCATTGTTCAACTTCCACTTACGAGTGAGAACATGCGGTGTTTGGTTTTCTGTTCTTGTGTGAGTTAGCTGAGAATTAGGGTTTCCAGCTTCATCCGTGTCCCTGCAAAGGACATGAACTCATTCTTTTTTATGGCTGCATAGTATTCTGTGGTGTATATGTGCCACCTTTTGTTTATCCAGTCTATCATTGATGGGCATTTGTTTTGGTTCCAAGTCTTTGTTATTGTGAATAGTGCCGCAGTAAACATATATGTGCATGTGTCTTTATGGTAGAAAGATTTATACCTCTGGGTATATACCTAGTAATGGGATTGCTGGGTCAAATGGTATTTCTGTGTCTAGACTCTTGAGGAATTGCTGCGCTGTATTCCACAGTCCCGAGGCTGCACACGTTGCCTGAGTTGATTATCCTCCTGAAAGTATGTTTCTAAGAAGCAATGACTGACACTTGTGATTGTCTCGGACTCATCTCTGAAGTACTACTGCCATAGGGTTGTTTTGTGTTGGCTAATTATCTTTAGCGTTTTCTTTCTCTTTAGAGAAAAAAAGCTTATCAGGTGGAGGGAATACTTCAGCCATTTTGGAATTCAAGTGAGTTTTGTTGAGTTGTTTCACTTCTGATGGCGGGAAATATACCCCTGAGGGTAATCACTGCCATCGTGGGAAACGTAAGAAAAGAAAGAGAAGAATTTCCTTTTTTAGGTCATTTGACTCTGAAGCCATTTGGTTAGTAGGTTCTGTTTCCTTAGTAAACAAAAGGGACATTTAGATCCCAGCCAGCTTTGAGCTTTTGGCATATATTTTATTGTCAAGTGGCCCTCACAGAAAATCACAGCTGTGGATAGCAAGGGAGGCCATCTCGCCAGTCACAGATGAACAAGTCTGACCTTAGGAACGGCACCTTTCTGTTTGTCAGTGTGGAAGCAGAGCTGCACCTGCATCTGCAACTCTGCGTAAGTCGTCATCATTTGTCATGGCTTAAGTAAATGAGTAAGGGCTTTTTTCTTTTGATTTTAATAATTTAAACGTATATATAAAATATAGAAGTGAAACACTAAAAATTACATTTTAGGAATTTCTGTTTGTTTAATAGTTTTAGGAAAGTGCTTTCCAAAGCCTGGGGTTCACAGATTGCCTGCAAGTCTTCTGGGTTGTGAAAATGCAGACTTCCAGGCACCCATACCTGTCAAATCAAATCAGAGTTTCTGCATATAGATCCCAGGAAAATGCATTTTTAAAAATAATCTCTACAGTTGATTCTTTTCCACATGAAGGGTTGAAAACCATTAATTTAGGAGAGTAAGAGAGCAAACTGAAGGGATAAATGGATGGCGTTTCATCCAAGTGCCCCATCAGAGCTGTGATACTGCAGGGCGGCAGTGCCTTGTTGTATCCTTGAGACAGTGCATTTGAAAGATGCTCTGAAAGCATTCTTAACGGTTGGAAGTGCAGTATCCCTCACAATTTAGTCATTAAAAAAAGAAGGAATGTTTTCGTTGAAACGTACGTATACCAGCCCTTTAGGTTTGGGCGTTTAAAAAAACAGGAATCTGATCATGTTTACTTCCTAGTTCGTTTTACATCAGGAAGGGACGAGATTTGTTTCCTTTCACTGTATTTCTACAAGGAGCATATTATAACTGTGCTGCAAAGAACAATAGTTAATGGACTTTTTTTCCTAACTAGGGGGAACGCCTAGTTTGAAAATATTATGGCTGAATCAAGAGCCAGAAATGCAGGTTCGGCGCTTGGACACACTCCTCGCCTGTTTCAACCTTTCCTCCTCAAGAGAAGAACTGCAGGCTGTCGAAAGCCCGTTTCAAGCTTTGTGCTGCCTCTTGATCTACCTCTTTGTGCAGGTAATGTCCAGCTGCCCGTTCTAGTCGCTGTAGCCTGCGCTTACTTTATGAGGGGGAGTGTGTGGAATATTGCCATGGCTGGTGTCCTGGATCGTCTTTTTCCAGTGTCTGTTCCATGGAACATTATTAGTCCTTTGAGGTGCTCTAAAACTAAAAAGAAGATTGTATGGCAAAATACGTACGAGAAACTCTTGTCACTAATACAATGGAGACTTAGAGATTGTATTAGAGACTTAGGAAATCTTGCAGGTGATGGAAGCTGCTTTGGCCTTGACTAAACTTTCTCCAACTTTGTGGACCATAGTGTACCTCCTCTGTCCTCGTGGCATTGTTTGGGTCGTGGTTCTTGTTTCTGGGTTCTAGTGTAAAGGTGAGAAGGGACCAGCTAGAGACCTAGCTTCTCGTAGCTCTTTGCCTCTGGGCAGATTACTTCAGCTTTTTCCTCTGTCAGTTTCATTCCATCATCTAGCAAATGTTTACTGATTATGTGCCTTCATTTTCTAATCTGAAAAGGAGATAATCATAGTAGCTGCTTCCTAGGGCTGTTGGGACGATATCAGCTGGTGGTGTCATGACCTTCATCATTTATGTCCTCCCATCCAGCTGCGCTAGGCATTGTAGTGCTAGAACCTTCGTTTTAGGCTCACTCAACAAGGTGGACTGTTTCTTTTGCATTAGCTTTATACCTAGTTTATATGTGAAAATCATAAAGGTCAGTTAAAAGATTCACCTTTTTAATAGTTTTCTACATGCACAATATTGCTTGGACACCTTTAGTAAGAGAAAGGCTGAGAACGCTCCCATCTCCCAGCCCCTCTTTCTCTGCATCGCTCCCCCCCACCTCCCTCCCTAGCTCTGTGATTTAAGATGATTTTTGTCCCACTGTGGACAAAGTATCTACTTCTTCAGGCTGTCGAGACATCTCATAAGCTTTCTTCACTCCTTCAAGCCATCGTCCTGGCTTCTGTGACCTCCCTATATGGTGGGTCTCCATTGGCATAGCCATTCGGTGTTCCTGGATTAGAAAATTATATAATTCTTTTTTCAAACCTGAATTTACTTTACAAATTATTGATTGTCTTTAAGAGATGTACTCTTATTGTGGAATTACGTCTCAAGGGAATCTTGGACTGATTTTTTCTTTCTAAATGTCCTCTTGGCTCTGCCCATTCTATAGCTTGCTCTACATTTTGCATTTTGTAAGACATAATATGGCTGAGTAGTGCTTAGAGGTTTTATTGCTGCATTATTGGTTTCACATGCACATGCCATGTAAACCTTAGTTTTTGCATTATCATTTTGAGCAGATTACTTCTTTATTTGCTCAAGACATAGAAGATTATAAATTAATATAGTATGGCAGGACTATTTACAATGTAAATGTAAAAAGAGAGGAGATGAATCCAAGATGGCCGATTAGAAAAGCCACGGTCCATAGCTCTCACAGAGAGGAACAAAAAGGGGCAAGTGAATTCAACACTTTCAACTGAAATGCTCAGATTTTCACATTGGGACTGACTAGGCAAACAACACAACCCACAGAGAACAAAGTAAACCAGGGGTGGAGAGCAGGGCCCCACCTGGGAACAGTATGGAGCCAAAGGAACCCCCACCCCCAGCCAGGGGAAGCCATGAATGATTGTGCGACCCTGCCTGGGAAACCATGCTTCTCCCATGGATCTTTGCAACCTGTGTATCAGATCCCTTCATGAGCCCATGCCACCAGGGCCTAGGGTCCAATACACAGAGCTGTTTGGAGTCTCAGCAGAGCAGCCGCTCAGGCATACACAGAGACCCAAGAGTTTTACATACTCCGGCTCTGGGATCCCTGGCAAGACAAGAAATCTGTCCGTACATATCCCTAGGAAAGGGGCTGAATCCAGGGAGCCAAACGGCATCATTCTGCAGGCTCCGCTTCCATGTCACCTCACAATTTAAGACCCACTGGCTTGGAATCCTAGCCAGCCAATGGCAGTGAATTGGAGTCTGCCTTAGATGGGTCCAAGTTCCCAGGAAGAGGGGAGGCCTCAGTTCAGTCAACTCACCTGCTCCAGCCTGCCAGCTTTGGAGAATACAGGCAGTCCAGACGAGGAAGGGACCCCCACCTCTAGTGCAGCACATCAGCTCTACCAAAAAGCAGCCAGATCCCTGATCCTGTTCTCCTGACTGGGTGAGTCCTCCCAATAGGGGTCTCCAGCCACCTCCTACAGGTGGGTGAGGGCCAGCAACAGGTCAGTAACCGCTAGGACGGCGCTTCCAGAGGAAGGAGCTGGCTGCCATCTTTGCTGTTTCACAATGTTCACTGGCTATACCTCCAGGTATGGGAGAAATGAGGCAACTGGCATCTGGAGTGGACCTCCAGCAAACCGCAACAGCCCTATGGTAGAATGGCCTGTTAAAAGAAAAACAGAAAACAACAACATCAACAAAAAAGACCCCACAAAAACCTCATTCAAAGGTTAGGGATAGGGTTAGAGACCTCAAAGACAAAGGTAGATAAGCCTATAAAGATGAGAAAGAATCAATGCAAAGATCCTGAAAACTGAAAAAGCCAGCGTGCCTTTTCTCCTCCGCGTGACTGCAAACACCTCTCCAGCAAGGACACAGAACTATGCTGAGGCTAAAACGCCTGAATTGACAGAAGTAGGCTTCAGAAGGTGGCTAATAATGACTTCGCCAAGCTAAAGGAGCATGTTGTAATCCAATGCAAAGAAGCTAAGAAATGTGATAAAACTACAGGAGCTGATAGCCATAATAGCCGGTTTAGAGAGGAACATAACCAACTTGATGGAGCTGAAAAACACAACACAAGAACTTCACAGTGCAGCCACAAGTATCAGTAGCAGAATAGACCAAGTGGAGGAAAGAATCTCAGAGCTTGAAGACTGTCTTCCTGAATTAAGATAGGCAGACAAGAATAGAGACAAAAGAATGAAAAGGAATAAACAAAACCTCCAAAAAATATGAGATTATGAAGAGACCAAACTTACAACTGACTGGGTACCTGAAAAAGATGGGAGAATGGAACCAAGTTGGAAAACATACTTTAGGATGTCATTCAGGAGAACTTCCTCAACCTAGCGAGATAGGCCAACTTTCAAATTCAGAAAATACAAAGAACCCCAGTAAGATACTGTATGAGAAGATCAACCACAAGACACATAATCATCAGTTTCTCCAGGTTGAAATGAAAGAAAAAATGTTAAGGGCAGCCAGAGGGAAAGGCCAGGTCACCTACAAAGGGAAACCCATCTGACTAACAGCGGACCTCTCAGCAGAAACTCTACAAGCCAAAAGAGATTGAGGGCCAATACTCAACATTATTAAGAATTTCAAACCCGGAATTTTATATTCAACCAAACTAACTTTATAAGTGAAGGAGAAATAAGATCCTTTTCAGACAAGCAAATGCTTAGGGAATTTGTCACCAACAGGCTTGCCTTGCAAGAACTCTTGAAGGAAGCATTAAATATGGAAAGGCAAAACCATTAACAGCCACTACAAAAACACACTGAAGTATGCGGACCAGTGATACTGTGAAGCAACCACATAAACAAGTCTGCAAAATAACCAACTAGCATCATGATAACAGGATCAAATTCACACATAACAATACTAACCCTAAACGTAAATGGGCTAAATGCCCCAGTTAAAAGGCACAGAATGGCAAGCTGGATAAAAAGCCAAGACTCATCCATATGCTGTCTTCAGGAAACCCATCTCATGTGCAAAGACACACATGGGCTCAAAATAAAGGGTTGGAAGAAAATTTACCAAGCAAATGGAAAACAGAAAAAAGTAGAGACCGCAATCCTAGTTTCTGACAAAACAGACTTTAAACCAACAAAGATAAAAAAAGACAAGAGTATTACATAATGCTAGAGGTTTCAATTTAACAAGAAGAGCTAACTATCATATGTATATATGCACCCAGTACAGGAGCACCCAGATTCACAAAGCAAGTTCTTAGAGACCCACAGAGACTCCCACACAATAATAGTGGGAGACTTTAACACCCCACTGACAAATATTAGACAGATCATCAAGACAGAAAATTAATGAAGACATTCGGGACCTGAACTCAGCTCTGGATCACTTGGACCTGATAGATATCTACAGAACTCTCCACCCAAATTCAGCATAATATACGTTCTTCTCATTGCTGCTCGGCACTTACTGTAAAATGGATCACATAATAGGAAGTAAAACACTTCTCAGCAAATGCAGAAGAGTTGAAATCATAACAGTCTCTTAGACCACAGAGCAGTCAAATTCGAACTCAAGATTAAGAACTTCACTCAAAACCACACAGCTACATGGAAATTGAACAACCTGCTCCTGAGTGACTCTTGGTTAAATAACGAAATTAATGAGAACATAGAGACAACGTACCGGAATCTCTGGGATGCAGCTAAAGCAATGTTAAGAGGGAAATTTATAGCACTAAATGCTAGAAAGATCTCAGGTTAACCACCTGACATCTCTGGTAAAAGAACTAGAGAACCAAGAGCAAAATAAAACCCCAAAGCTAGCAGAACACAAGAAATAACCAAGATCAGAGCTGAAGTGAAGGAGATAGAGACACAAAAAACCCTTTAAAAAAAATCATCAAATCCAGGAGTTGTTTTTTTGAAAAAAATTAATAGACCACTAGCTACCCTAGTAAAGAAGAGAGAAGAATCAAATAAAAACAATCAGAAATGATAAGCGGGTTATCACCACTCACCTCACAGAAATATAAGTAACCATCAGAGAATACGATGAGCACCTCTATGCACATAAACTAGAAAATCTAGATGAAATTGATAAATTCTTATACACATATACCTTCCCAGGACTGAACCAGGAAGAAATTGAATCCTTGAATAGACCAATAATGAGTTCTGAAATTAAGGCTATAATAAATAGTTTACCGATCAAACAAACAAAATCCAGAACCAGACGGATTCACAGCTGAATTCTACCAGAGGTACAAAGAAGAGCTGGCACTGTTTCTGCTGAAACTATTCCAAAATATTGAAAAGGAAGGACACCTTTCTAACTTGTTCTATGAGGCCAGTGTCATCTTGATACCAAAACCTGATAGACAGAACAAAAAGAGAAAACTTCAGGCCGATATCCTTGATGAACATTGATGCAAAAATCCTCACTAAAATACTGGCAAACCAAATCCAGCAGCAGATCAAAAAGCTTATCCACCATGATGTAGTTGACTTTATCCCTGGGAACCAACTTCAGCAAAGTCTCAGGATATAAAATTTAGTATTCCTATACACCAACAACAGGAGAGAGAATCACAAATAAACTCCCATTCACAATTGCTACAAAAAGAATAAAATACCTGGTAATACAGCTAACAAGGGAAGTGAAGGACCTCTTCAAGGAGAACTAAAAACTACTGCTCAAAGAAATCAGAGAGGACACAAACAAATGGAGAACCATTCCATGCTCATGGATAGGAAGAATCAATATTGTGAAAATGGCCGTATGACCCAAAGTAATTTATAGATTCAATGCTGTTCCCATTAAACTACCATTGACATTCCTCACAGAATTAGAAAAAAACTATTTTAAAATGCATACAGAACCCAAAAGAGCCTGAATAGCCAAGACAAGCCTAACCAAAAAGGGCAAAGCTGGAGGCATCACGCTACCTGACTTCAAACTATACTACAAGACTGCCATAACCAAAACAGCATGGTACTCATACAAGAACAGAAACATAGACCAATGGAACAGAATAGAGAACTCAGAAATAAGATGACACATCTACAACCATCTGATCTTTTACCAACTTGACAAAAATAATCTATAGGGAAAGGACTCACTGTTTAATTAACAGTGCTGGGATAACTGACTGAGCCACATACAGAAAATTGAAACTGGATCCCTTCATTACACTATCTACAAAAATTAACTCAAGATGGATTAAAGACTTAAATGTAAACCCAAAAGTATAAAAACCCTAGAAGAAAATCTAGGCAATGCCATTCAGAACACAGGCATGGGTAAAAACTTCATGATGAAAACACCAAAAGCAATTGCAGCAAAAGCAAAAACTGACAAATGGGATCTAATTAAAGAGCCTCTGCACAGCAAAATAAACTATCATCAGAGTAAACAACCTACAGAATAGGAGAAAATTTTTACTATCTATTCATCTGACAGAGATCTAATATCCAGTCTACAAGGAACTTAAACAAATTTACAGGAAAAAAAAAGCAAACAATCCCATTAAAAAGTAGGCAAAAGACATGAACAGACACTTCTCAAAAGAGGACATGTGGCTGGGCACGGTGGCTCACACCTGTAATCCCAGCACTTTGGGAGGCTGAGGCAGGCAGATCACGAGGTCAGGAGATTGAGACCATCCTGGCTAACACAGTGAAACCCCATCTCAAAAAAAGAAAAAAAAAAAATTAGCCGGGCGTGGTGGCAGGCGCCTGTAATCCCAACTACTCCGGAGGCTGAGGCAGAAGCAGTGGCAGGAACCTGGAAGGCGGAGCTTGCAGTGAGTGGAGATCATGACACTGCACTCTAGCCTGGGCAATAGAGCGAGACTCTATCTCAAAAAAAAAAAAAAAAAAAAGGGGGGGGATATATATGCAGCCAACAAACATATGAAGAAAAGTTCAACATCATTGATCATTAGAGAAATGCAAATCAAAACCACAATGAGATACTGTCATGCCAATCAGAATAGCTGTTATTAAAAAGTCAAAAACAAATGCTGGCGAGGTTGCAGAGAAACAAGAACACTTTTACACTGTTGGCGGGAGTGTAAATTAGTACAACAATTGTGAAAGACAGTGTGGTGATTCCTCAAAGACCTAGAGGCAGAAATACTATTTGACCCAGCAATCCCATCATTGAATCTACCCAAAGGAATAGAAATCATTCTATTATAAAGATACCTACATGCATATGTTCACTACAGCACTATTCACAATAGCAAAGACATGGAATCAACCTAAATGCTTATCAGTGATAGACTGAGTAAAGAAAATGTGGTATATATACATCATGGAATACTATGCAGCCATAAAAAGGAACTGGATCATGTCTTTTGCAGGGACATGGATGGAGTTGGAGGCCATTATCCTCAGCAAACGAACACGGGAACAGAAAACCAAATACTGCATGTTCTCACTTATAAGGCGGAGCTGAATGATGAGAACACAGGGTCACATGGCAGGGAAGGACACACACTGGGGACTGTGGGGGGTGGGGGAGGGGGAAGGAGAGCATCAGGAAGAATCGCTAATGGATGCTGGGCTTAATACCTAGGTGATGAGATGATCTGTGCAGCCACCCCTCATGGCACATGTTTACCTGTGTAACAAGCCTACACATCCTGCACATGTACCCCCAAACTTAAACATTGGAGGAAAAAAAAGTAAAAAGATATTTCTTTTGATATTATATATAACATGCATGCACTGTTGGTTAGTATTCCTGTTGTCTGATAATCTGCAGGTGTCTGTGGTTAACATTGCATCGCAGTGGGACTTGAGAAGTGGTGGTAGCCAGTAAGCTGACTTTTCTCACCCGTAAAAATACATGTGTTTTATTGTTGATAACCATGTGTGTACACAACAATGGGGAGGCCAGGGTGGGCACTCCAGGAGGGACATGCTGCCTGCTGTTCCGTATTGACAATGCTGATCCTGTGTGTGGCCATGCAGCGCAGTTCTGCCTTCTCATTACTGCGCAGGTGGCTGTCAGTTCTTTAAATTCACTTCAAGCAGAAAAAGCCCAGGACCCCAGAACAGGAACATCACATCCCTATTTGTATAAACCTGAAGCAAGACAAGCATCGGGAGGAAAATTTCCACTTTACCTTTTTTCTATTAACAAAGACTCTTAAATAAAATCTCTTTAGTGCAAGTTGGCATGAGCAGACTTGGTAACTTGTCTTTAAAGGAGATGTTTAAATCAGAACTTTCTAAAACTGGAAAACAACAGATTGACAAATCAATTTGGCATTCACTAGATGAAGAAGGTGCTGTATTATTCACAGGGATAATAACTCAGAATGAATAAGGCTAAAAAGATACATTTATAAAAATATTACAGTTTTATATATTAAGCCTAAATTGGATGTTTTGATGTGTAATATGGGATAAAATCGCATACTGTTCAGTGCCTGAAAATGACAGAGAAACTAAATACAGTTGTGTCTTGGTATATGTGGGGGATTGGTCCCAAGACCCCCAAGGATGCCAAAATCCATGCATGCTCAAGTCCTGCAGTCAGCCTGCGGAGCCCACGTATTTGAAAAGTTGGCCCTTTATATTCGGGTTTTACATCCCGTGAACACTGTATTTTTCCATCTGCATTTGGTTGGAAAAAAATCCACATATAAGTGAACCCATACAATTCAAACCTGTATTGTCAGGAGTCAGCTGTACTCTCATTTGGTCTGACCTCCCAGTTAACAACAGCCACAAATGATTTTATTAAAGACTCATCTGAGAATATCCTCTGGAAAGGTAAGTTTACATCATAGAAATGCACATATTTTCTATTCCTTTTATTCCAAGGTAACAGCTACTTGGAATAAAAGTGGACTAGGATAGTGACACGGTGAGTAAAAGCTTCAGCAGGTCCACGCGGCAGTCAGCACCCCCACCCCGGGGGAAGCAAATGCCACCATCCTCCCGGGGAGCACAGGAGTCTTTCTGATTTACGGTGGGGTCGTTCTTATTGCAAATAGGCATGTTAGCCGTTTTTAATATCCAAGAAGAGTCAGTGAAGTTGTTATTGATGGGTTTGCTGTTGGCTTTCCTGTTTCTGTTTCCGTAAGCCTTTACTTGCCACAGGAGGTGCTCTTCTGTGAGAAGCAGCTCTTGTGGTCTTAGGACGGTGTGGAGTCGTTCAGTCAGCGGGCATGTTCTGCCTTTTTGTGGGTGGCAGAACTTGGTGGCTGGGAGGGGACTGTCTCGACCCCCTCGCCGAGTGGGTCAGGGGATGGGATGTGGCAAAAGCACTGTCTGCTGTTGTTGGAGCCTGGACCGTTCAGATCTTCCTCGCTCTTCACGCTCTCTCCTCATCTCCGGCATCTACTCCACACCCAGGATGCTCAGCCTGCCCTTTGCTGTCTCTTGTTACTCTGTCCCTCTTTCCTCTTCTCACTTTTGTTGTGTCTTTTGATTCCACAGAGTATTAGTAGGGTCTCATATTGTGGGTTCTGATTTACTCTCAACTAGGATTTGAGGACACAGGTTTTCTGTGGGTTGCTGAAAGTGTATGATGACCCCAGCTCAGCCCAGCTGTGGGTACTCGTGCTCTGAAAACCCCTAAACTGTTTGCTCTGTGCAGTTTGTGCCGAACATGATCACCTGTCTGGCCCTAAGACCTGGTCTTGGTTGGCACCTCATGATTATTCCCAGATGTTCTGGAGAGTTCTACCTCATTAGAGTCTAACCGGACTAGAAATTCAGGCTCCTCTTCCAGCTGGGCTGTGAGTTGTGGGCACAACTGGGGACACCATAGAGAGAGCTTCACAGCCAGGAGCCAAGGATGGTGTGGAGAGGTTGTGCTCTTTCCACTACACACTGTTCGCTGCCTGAGGTCTGATGCACCATGTGCGTGCCTGCGCATGCGCCTGTTTGTGCACCTGTGCGTGCACATGCGTGCCCGTGTGTGTGCATGCCTGTGCACCTCTGTGTGCTTGTGTGCACATGTATGTGCCTGTGCGTGTGCCTGTACGTGCATGTGTGTGCGTGTTTGCACCTATACACACACTCATAGTAACTGAGATCAATTTGTAAGAAATGTTTAATTTTTCCTGTAGCCTAACACTGGCCTTTCTCTGTCCTTTTCAGGTGGACACTCTTTGCCTGGAGGATTTGCATGCGTTTATTGCGCAGGCCTTGTGCCTCCAAGGAAAATCCACCTCGCAGCTTGTAAATCTACAGGTACAGACATGACCGATTAGTTGTCACTGCCCGGAAGACAGCTGTGCAGTCCAGCCTTCTCTTCCCCGTTGTAGTTGAAGTTTCACGGAAAAGATCAGGAAGGCATTTTAGGATCTTTTCGTGATGCAGTAGTTTGTCTCTTTAAGGGCTCTGGGATGAGCAGCCAGATGAGGTACTAACAGGCGCTGCCTCAATTCCAGTTTTGTGAAACTTGTTCTCAGTACTGCCTTGATAGTCTCATGATTGAAGAAAGCACTTATTAAACATAGTGTTTGGTTTGGTTTTTCGAGACGGAGTCTCCCCTGTCTCCCAGACTAGAGTGCAGTGGCGTGAACTCAGCTCATGCAACCCCAGCCTCCTGAGTAGCTGGGATTACAGGCAGGCACCACCACACCCGGCTAATTTTTGTTTTTGTATTTTCAGTAGAAACGGGGTTTCACCATGTTGGCCAGACTGGTCTAGAACTCCTGACCTTCAGTGATGCGCCTGCATCAGTCTCCCACAGTGCTGAGATTAAAATTGTGAGCTACTGTGCCCAGCCAAAACATACTTTTTTTAAAATGTGATTTTGTGGGGTTTGTTGTTGTTGTTGTTTTTGAGATGGAGTCTTGCTCTGTTGCCCAGGCTGGAGTGCAATGGTGCAGTCTCGGCTCACTGCAACCTCTGCCTCCTGGGTTCAAGCAATTCTCCTGCGTCAGCCTCCCAAGTAGCTGAGATTACAGGCGCCCGCCACCACACCCAGCTAATTTTTGTATTTTTAGTAGAGATGGGGTTTCACCCTGTTGGCCAGGCTGGTCTGGAACTCCTGACTAAAAAATGTATTTTGCTGGGATCTCTATTATGTGAGTTAAAGCATCCGTCTTTTAACTCGTGGGTTTAATAGTCTGTAAATCTTCATCAACTCCATGTGCTGCGTGTGCGTTTTAAACTTTTGAACTTTAATAATTTAAGTTGTAAAAATCCCAGGAATAATTTGGAAGATCACTTAAAATGAGTCAACTTGACCATTTCCTACAGATTTACAGCGCCCTCTCAGCCCTGGGACCCCGCCTCCACACCTGCCTGGGGAGTTTGTTGCATGAACCGTCCCTCCAGCTCCCTGTCTTCTCTACCTCCTCTCTCTAACTTCATTATTTTCACTGGCTATGGTCGCTTGCTGAAAAACTCAGGTGTCTCTCATTTGGGGGAAAAAAATTCTCCTACAGCAAGGTTTCTATTCCCTCTGTTTCCCTATTCCCTCTGTTTCCCTTCTCTGGCAGGCTCTGGGACGTGGCTGCATGCTGGTGATTTGTGCTGCATTTCCTCTTGTTCAGTCACTGAGAGAGATGCCTGCCCCTTCCATTGCATGAAGTCAATGAAGCAAAGGCTGAAAAATGCCCACTTCCATATCCAGGGGCCCTGAGTCTCCTCCACCTTCTCCGACCTCTCCTCCTTTGAGCCTGTGATGTCCCTTTCATTTATCTTTGTTCAGCAGCGCCTTTCACACCGTGGGTCTTGTTCTGAATCCACATGCCAAGTCACTATCCCAGAGAGTCCTGGCCAGGTTGGTCTGCAGTGTGTTCTGAGAGGGGCTCGTGGGCGAGAAACCAGAGTGTCCCACTTAGGGTTTTCAGTTTCCCTCCTCTCCTAGACTAACACCCTTTGAGAAAAGGGGCAGTGTTCTTGCTCCTCTTTATTTTCCAGTACCCAGCATCCTGCCAACATTGATTAACTTGATTAAATTAATACCTGCAATTTAAAAGTATGCATGAGCATTTGCTGAGACAGGCAGAGTCTCTCTGGTTGTGCAATACAAAGCAGGTGTCCAGACAAAGCCCCATCTTTGCAGAACTCCCCTGACACCTCTCTGGGGTTCCCTACAATTCTAGTCTCAAGAGCTCATGGGGGCACTTGGGACATGGTTGCCTGGGGGCCCTTCTGAGGCTGGTGCTGCTGAAACACAGATACTGGCATGCCTGTCCTTCCTCCCCACAATCATCCTCTTCAGATAACTGGTGGCGTTTTCATTTCTCACCTCTGTTACCTGGAAATGTTATGAGCTTGTAGATTACAATGGTGAGACCTACAGTTGGTGAAGCTAAAAACCCTTTCGTACATATGCATGTAGATGATCATGGAATGATTTTCTGATGCGCTGGATTGGCTCCTGGGTTGAAAAGCAAAGCTAGGGCTCTGGAGTTTACAACATCAGAACGAGGGGAGGAGAGGATGGGGCAGAGTGCGGAAAAGGAGGGAGGAGAGGGTGTGGTGTGCCTGGGCACGTACTCCTGAAACCCCCAGTCAGGCTGAGCCCTAGGCCATTTCCTCTCTCCTGCAGCCCCCTCCTGGCACTTTACCCTTGTGGAATTGAATACGTATTTGTGTGTGTGTGAAGCTGGTCAGACTTTGAGCCCACTTGGATTTTCTGAGACCAAAATGTCATAAACCAAGGCGAATGCGAGGTTTATGTCTGAACCCGGAGGACGAGGATTCATGCCGGCTGTGGGAATTTCTCAAGATGGTGGGCAGAAAAGAGTCTAGGTTCATCTGCTGCTTGGTCTGCAGGGTTCCTTCCTGCCTTAGTAGGGATGACATCTGTGGTCTATGTCGTGCATTCTTGGCTGTTGGAAACAAAGTTGTGTCTTGGACTTCACCCTTTGGTTTTGGCCCTTATTCTCAAATAATGTCCACCTGAAGAAAGAGGTTGTAGGCAGTGCTTTTGATGATAGCAGATACTGAACCATGAAACCATGGAGGAGAGAATTACCAAGGAAAAAGGTCCAGATGTTTTCTGTTCATGAACTGGATATGTCCTTCTGAGGGAATTCAAATCAAAGAGTTGGCAAAACTGGGCGGTGGCAGTGGCAGAGCGGCTTGAGCACAGGGCCTCTGACACCACCCCCCGCAAGGCTGCCTGGAGCAGGGCTCTGTTGGAATCATGGAAGGAACACACACCCTTTTTGAGCCTATCAGAATTGCAAAGCCTGGCCAGTTGGTGCAAGTGTTTATCCGCCTGCCATCACCATCGGGTGGGGTGGTCTGTAACAGACTCAGCAGGTGTTGGTAAAAGGACCCTTGACCGGAAACACAAAGGGGACAGAGCAGGAGCTCCTCACGATTATAACAGCAGTGAGCTGCTTCTTGTTCTCAGTAGGAGAATGCTTGGAGCCTAAGTCTTGTATGGAAAAATAGATAAATAAGCAAAGTGTAGACTCAGTGGCATTCTGTCATTTAGTGGCATGTTGCACATCCAGACTCTGCGGCTGTTGGGAGGTGGCACTAACTCGCTGTTCTTGGGAGTTAGATTCTGCTGCCTGAAAGATGAAAGGGGAGCAAAGACCTCCCCAGTTATCCTTGTGAGACGAGAGCTTGGTGTGTGGGGAGCTGAGAGCTGGGAATCATGGGTGGTGAAAGCTGTTAGGTTCCGGCCAATTGCCTTGGCAGAGCCTCGCTGGCTCCTGGGAAAGAGTAGGAATCTCTCCATTGCATCGGGGAACGGGGGATGGCCGGGAAGGGGAATGGTAAGTGGGGAGGGGCAGGCAGCTGAGTCTACTTGGCTGGACCTGTGCTCTGAGGGGCAGGTGCCAGGGGCATGAGGGAGAGTGGCGTGTGGACGCACCTGAATGGGGTGCCCCTGGTGGCCCACACCTGTCAGGGGCCAGTGTCACCCACAGGAGGGGAAGCGTCACTTGGGAGGTGGGGGGTGGAATTGAGAGAGCTCAGGGCCCGCATGGTCTCTGGTGTGGGGTGAGTGGGAGTTGAGCAGAGCCAGCCACAAGGCTTAGAGGGCGAAAGACTAGGTGAATGCAGCTGTTGAGAAGAACACGTGACAGTTTCCAACAAATGAGTACTTTGTCGGCATGAGTACACAAAATGAGCAGTGTTGTGGGCCTTGATCTTCCCTTAGTCCTGTTGATTATGGCCTCAGGTCAGGACACACATACTCACCACCCTGCCCAGCCTCAGATAAGCTCACGTTATTTTTTAGATTTTTTTTTCTCCTTCTTGTTGCCATATTCATATTCAGGACTTTGATGAGAGAAGAATGAGGCAGAAGATGCTCATTGCAGCTGAGCCCACACTGCTTTGATCCTTTTCTTCTCACCAGAAACAGTTCATTAACCTAGAATAAGTCACTTTTAAGCTTGTTTTAAATTGTGACAATTCTGATTTATACAAATTTTTATTTTTAGGTTATAGAGAAGCTATAAAACTCACCAGTAGAAGTTGAAAATAAAATAATTCTATGCCATTGAATCTCCAAATGATATTTTTATTTTGCTACAAATTAATGAAACTTTAAATGATAATGATACTCTCGCTTTATCAAAAACTTCAACCAGGGATTACCAGACTATCATCCATAGGCCACATTCCGCCACCAGCATGTAGTGAGTCCTGTGAGCTAAGAATGGTGTTTGTTTCTAAATGGTTAGGAAAAAATCAAAAGAATCTTATTCCATGATGTGAAAATTACATGAAACGCACATTTCCGTGTCCAAAATGGTTGTCTTGGCACATAGCCATGCTCAGTCATTTACAGCTACCTTTGCCCTGCAACAGCAGAGTTGAACGGCTGCGAGGGACATCATATGGCCCCCAAAGCCAAAAGTGTTTCCATCCGGCTCTTTCCAGAAGAGCGTGCTGACCCTTGGCTGGAGCCAGCAGGTCAGTCTGCGGGGAGAGGTGGGATGGGGAGCCCCATGCTTTTGTCTCCGTGCTCCTCCTGCAGCCAGGTCTGCACGCACACACAGTGACAGTGATAACCCCACGCATGAATGTGGCAGGTTTTAAAGACATTAGAGGGCTTCGGTAGTTAGTTTTCATGTCATTCCTTTGAGGTAATTAAGTTCTATCTTATTCTTAGAAAAATTAAGATACAAAGAATTTTGTGTCTTGGCCTTGGTCCTTATAAAGGAGCTGAAGTGAGGATGTAAATTCGCTGACTCTTGGTTCCACCTCCACCTCATTCGCCTACACAAAGACCCTCGCCGTGATAAAACCTGGATTTGGGAGTCTTAGGGGTCGGGGGGTGGCTGACTCACATGGATCTCCTCACACCTGTTAGGATGCCTTACAAGCATCAAGTGCTTTTTTAAGATTAAGTAATGCTTTCAGTTGGCACATAATAATTGTGCATATTTATGGGGTACAGTGCAGTGTTTCAATATGCGTATATGTTGTGTGATTTAATTGTGAAGTGTCATGTTGCCTGTTGGTTCAGAGCACAGTGGTACCTTAGAGACAATCTAGTCAAGCACTTTTGCCTTACAGACCAGGATTTTAGGCTCAGATTAGGGGAACGGTTTGCTCCAGGTCAAGGTACTAGCACATGTCCGAGCTGATCAAAAGGCCAGGGTTCCGAGTTCTACCAGGCACTGCCTTTACTTCCTGTCTTCTCACTAGACAGTGAGATATCTCTAAAGTGATAAGCAGGTATGCCTTGTGTCAAAAGTAGATTGAGAAACCTTCTCATAAAAGATCTTTACTCAGTGCTGCTCTTGGTGAATTCTCACTTTACGAATCAAATGTTTTCCTGTAGACAGAATCAAAGTGCTTTGGAGACATAATGAGATCAAGCTGCTAAAATGGCGCTTTACTGATTAAATCCCTAAGACAACCATGAAAATACAGGACTGTGTAATATGTTTTCAAGGAGATATTTATTAAACTGCTTTTACTTCCCTACACAAGTCCACAGAAGAAATACAATTTTTAAAAAAGGAAAATTGCTTTACTATTAGGCATTCAATAAAAATTTGGTGAATGAATGAATAGTAGATGTGCTAGTCAGTTTGGGCTGCCATAACAAAACACCACAGACTGGGTGGCCTAAAATCATAAACATTCCCTTCTCACTGTTTTGGAAACTTGATGTCCTAGATCGATGTGCCAGCAGCTCTGCTGTCTGGGGGTGCTCCCTCCTGGCTTTCCGACAGCCGGTTTCTCACTGTGTCCTCGCAGGGCGGAGAGCAGACAGCAGTCTCCTGAGGGCACTCACCCTCTTCCATAGGACCCCCCTCCCCCGCCATGACCCAGTCAGCTCTCATAGGCCCCACCTCCAGATACCTTCCCATTGGGGATTCAGCCTTCAGCATAACAGTGAGATCACTTGGACTCGGGAAGGGGAACATCACACACTGGGGCCTATTGTGGGGAGGGGGGAGGGGAAGGGATGGCATTGGGAGTTATACCTGATGTAAATGACGAGTTGATGGGTGCAGCACACCAACATGGCACATGTATACATATGTAACAAACCTGCAAGTTGTGCACATGTACCCTAGAACTTAAAGTATTTAAAAAAAAAAAAAAGAATTGCTTAACATAAAAAAAAGAAAAAAAAGAAATTTTGAAAGGACATATTTGCCCATAGCAGTAGAAATAGGAATCTTGAAAGTTTTACTGGACTTTTCAAAGTGAAATGTAAACACAGAAGATAACTGATAGAGTCCCGCAACAGCTTAAATGAGATAAGATGGAAGTGAACAAAGCAAAATAAATTAGTATTCATATTTTTTTCTCACTTTTATTCTCTCTTGTTCACATGGACTTTCCAATATTTATCCAGAATTTTCACAGGCGAGAAAGAAGAGAGGTTTGTGGCTGCATTTGAACCTAGGAATTGACTTTGAGAACTCAGATGCCTGGAACCAGCTGTGCAGCGTGTCTGCCTCCTGGACTTGGCAGCAGGGCCTCACTTTCACTGGCTTTGCCCATCATCCTCATAATTGTAGTAGGTGTCTCCTGCTGCAGAGCCTGGTCCGTGTCGGAGAAAATGTGATCTCTGTGAGGAATTCCGAGTCCAGTTTGGAGAGAGTGAAGAGGTCAGCTGGCAGGGTCTCTCGTGATAAAGGATCCAGGCGTTACTGCCAGCAGTGCTGGAGCGGGCCCTGGGGCTGAACCCACCACTGGATGTAGCCTGTGGCACTCCTTGGGTGATCTTTGCCTCAGCAAACTTAGGGTAGTTTTTTTTTTTCCTGCTCCCCTACCTGATTCCTAGATAGGAGATTCTCTTGTCCTGGAGAATCTTAAGAGAAGTATGTCTGTGTTCTTGGAATCAGGAGAGCTCGGTTACTTGGGGGTGGAAACTGAGTCTTTTCTAATTTCCATGGAACCTTTGCACCTCGTAGGTGCTCAGTAATGGTCAGTTTGCTGAATGTATCTGTAAATCTTACACTTAGAGTTTATGCTTTAATGCTGGTAGATGTGTTTCGTCTGCATGAATAAGAATCTTTCACATGTAACTTATTTTTCTACAGCGGAAACAAATCTTAGGATGTAATTTCAATTTTACCAAAAATGTACCTTTTTTGAATATAGCAATGTAATTTCTCTTTTAAACCCGTTCTGTGAGTTGGCAGAGATTTATCACAGAGGCATTGCAGAGGTGAGACCGGGACACTCTCAGCTGCCCTTGAGCTGTCCTGACCCTGCTCTCTGCACCTCACAGACTTCCCCAGCGGGCGGCCCTCAGGCCCTGTGTCCTCCTGACCCTGCTCTCTGCACCTCACAGACTTGCGCAGCGAGTGGCCCTCAGGCCCTGTGTCCTCCTGACCCTGCTCTCTGCACCTCACAGACTTCCCCAGCCGGCGGCCCTCAGGCCCTGTGTCCTCCTGACCCTGCTCTCTGCACCTCACAGACTTCCCCAGCGGGCCCTCAGGCCCTGTGTCCTCCTGACCCTGCTCTCTGCACCTCACAGACTTCCCCAGCCGGCGGCCCTCAGGCCCTGTGTCCTCCTGCTGCCACATGCACTAGGCCAGTGGCACCTTAGGGGGCCCTTGCTGCCCAGACACTCCATGCAGACCTTTCTTTTCTGAGATGCAGCTACTTCCCCGAGCTCTACGTGGAGGGCAGGGAAAGTGATGGTCTGCTCTAAGATGCACCAGCCACCTGAGGGTCCATCACCCTCCCTCTGGGGGGGCAAGGCAGAGGACCCCGTTTCTGTAGGGCTCCCAGTTTCTCTGTGCCCCTGGCTTCCTCTCCTCCTTCCCTGGTTCCAGGAGCGCTGTCCAGTCCTGCTCTGGCAGATCTGAGTTCTTTGAAGTTCTCCTGGGGGTTAAACCTAAACTCAGAAGCCAGAACTCGGTAATATTACCCTCTCCAGTTAGCTGTCAGATCCTGTACCCGTCATTGTGGGATGTCCTAAATGCCTAAAGAGGGTGGGGCAAGGCAGTAAAGGAGAAGAACAGAGGAACTGCAGTCAGCAGTTCAGATAGTACCTCACTGCATTTCTCAGGAAGATTCGCCTCTGACACCTTTAAGGACTTGTTTTCGTTAACATTCTGGTAAACTTGGTTTCTTCCTGCAGCTTTACATTTATAAATACAGCTGTTCATATTCATCATCATGCTGAGGTCTCAGGATGGTTGTGCATCTCTCACAGATGGAGATGCTGCAGTAGAGTGTGTAGCACTTAGCCCTGTGTGCAGGTGGGAGTGAACACTGAGCCACCACATCAAGCAAGAAATAGTGTATATGTATCTCAGTACGGGTGGATGGATAGACAGACGTTATTTAGACAAAGTCACATAAACTATACAATTCACCCATTTAAGGTGTACAATTTAATGACTTTTAGTGCATTCACAGAGTTGTTGTTCAGCCACAATCAATTTTAGAACTTTTTTGTCACCTCAGAAAGAAACCTCTACCTCTTATGCAGTCTCCCTCCCCCCAGCCCCAGCCCCACACTCCTCAGCCCCTGTTTACCACGCATCCATTCTCCGCCTCTGTATATTTCTTTGTCCCGGACATTTCATAAACATGGCATCGCACAGTTTGTGGCCCTTCGTGTCTGGCGTCATTCACTGAGCACTGTGTTTCCCAGGTTCTCAATGGCTGAGGGTTGTGTGGATGGACGATGTTTTGTTTGTCCATCATCAACTGAGAAACAGTTGGTAGTTTCACTTTTTGGCCCCGTGAATAACACTGCTATGAACATTTCTTTACAAGTGTTTGTGTGGACCTGCTTAGCAATTTCCTTAAATATGTGGAATGACATCCCCTCAGATGTTAGTAACTAAAACTTTTCTGTTTTTTTGATATGTACCTTTTGCCATGATAAGAAGCTATCATTGAATTCAAGAGTTTCAAGAATTGTGTGTAAAAAACATTTGGAATAAAAACCTCCACCTTAAGATGCAAAAGGGAAAAAAGGAAATTCTCCAGAAAGATTAATTGAAAAAGAAGAAAGCAAAAAGCACCTCACAATCAGCACTTGTCAAATGAGGCCTGGTGGTCAGAGCCCCCTCTGTGTGCCTAGCTCGTGAGTCTTCAGGAGTCAGGCCTTGAAGAGTGTCCGCCATTCATTCCGGGACAGGAAGGGAGAGATGATTGGCCAGGAGGCTGCAGCTGCAGCTCGCGAGAGTAGCGCCTGGCGCCAGCTGCCACCCTCAGGCTTGGAGCAGAGAAGTGATGGAAACCAAATAACTGAGGCGGGTCAGGACCTTCACGCACATTTTTCAAGAAATTCATCTTTTCTTAATGTTTTCCTTGTGTTAAGTGAGTCAGGAAATTGAAAAATAGAAAAAATAAGCGTGAAGGTAGGTAGTTGACTCTCAGATTTATTCAGTTATTTTTAAGGAGTTTATCCTACTAATATGAGTAAAATAAATTTTTTATTAGGAATTATGAGAGCTTATTTTCTATTGAGACCTACAGTGTCTTGTTTCAGCCATTTGATAAGAGCGTGGTTCATGCGGTCTGAGTAATTTGTTTACTCTCAGTTTTAATTAAACTTTTTTAAAGAATGATTTTTTATACTTGATTTAGTCTTAAAAGCTAAGAAAGCCTCAATTCAGGTACTGCTTATATACGTTATTTTAATTATATTAATGTTAAAAGAGTGATTAAATCTTTATTAGGTGTCACTGAGATTAGTATTTCAGAGACATCTAGTGAAAGTGGTTTGACGAATGTAAAATACTCCAAGATGATGGTAGTATCTACAGGGGCGGGACGGTGGGATTTCAATTCAGCCTTGCCTGGCTGTGCTTCTGGTCTCTTCCCCTCTGTGATTCTTTGAATGTGAGCGCGTTCTTAGAAGAGAAGATAGTCTAATTTTATGAACTGACAGTTGTAACTCAGAGCCATGCTGTTTCTTTAGGTGAATACTGTGTGGGCTTTAGGCAGCTGTCGGATACAACACGGGAATCTCAGATGAATGCAGTTGTGAACTGCGGTGCTGCTGGGTTGGTGGGTTCTGCCCTCATGGAGCATCTCTAACAACATGGGAGGTTGGGCTCCTCCTGCCCCTGCTCAGGAAGGCTGAGGAGTAGCCGGACATGAGTAGAAGCTGGACGGGCTCTCGCTGTGCGTTGTGCCACCAGAATGCCGGACCGTCGAGGTTTCGGGAAAAGACATCGTTATGAGTTATTCTGTAAGACTGCCCACTACAATCGGAAGGCTTCCAGCGAAGAGAAAGAATCTTAGTTATAAAATCAAACTAGGCCTTTTGGACCAAAGAAAACCAGTTTATTTTTGCTGTTTTCTTTACTAATAAATAACAATGTGTTCATAATGTTTTCCCTCTGTTTAGATTTCCACCAGCTTGTAGGACAAGGGCCCTGATGAAGCAATGTCTGAAACTTAAAATAGCAGTTTTGTTCATACAAGTGTCATTTTACATAACTGCCCATAAACCCGAGTAAATGAACCTTCCTTAGCATATAAACACAAAAACGGTGAGCTGTTTACTGTTAAATATTTACTGTCAGGCTTTAGGAACTTTAAGAACTGGTTTTTCCAGTTTCCTGGTTCCCATCGGATGCCCTGGGACCCTGGACTCCATGGCCTCAGCCGGAAGAGCTCAGCTTTCTTTGTCTTTTATTCTAGAGCACCTTAAAGCCTATTTCCAAAATATAAGCTGCTTTTATTTACGAATTTTATTCGTTGGGTTGGACAAGCCAAAGGCCATACCTTTCAGTCATATTGAAGTGGTGATGTGGGCCTTAGACCTGCGGCCACCCTCTGTCACGCTGACGTGGGCTCCCAGGATGTTCCCTAAATTCCAGAGTTCCTTAGGGAAGGAGAGTCGCCAGGTGACTTTCTCTGTTGCTGAAAAGATAACCTCAGATCCTCAGATGTTACTCCTGCAGCCTGTGAAAATGTTCTGTCTCCCCATGTAACCGCAGTTAGCTTAAATTAGCCGTTTTTTCTGTGTGATTAGTAATTTGGAGGTCGGTCTTTGTTTCCAGGCTTTTCACAAGTCCCAAGGCTACAGCACAGTGTTTTTATGGACCTCTTCACGGAAATGTGCTGAGAAGAGGTGTAATTTACTTTACAAAACTTACGTTACAATTAGAAAAGTAAAGTACAAGGCAAACAGGCCTGAGAAACACTTTTAAAGTATATTCTGGGAAATAAGAATGTTGCAATGAACACACTTTTAAAGTAGTGTCTTCTCTCTCCCCAACCTCCAGAAACACCAGGAAAGATCATAGACGCGCCTGTTGTTCCGGGAAAGATCATAGGCGCGCTTGTTGTTCCGGGAAAGATCATAGGTGTGCTTGTTGGTCCGGGAAAGATCATAGGCACGCTTGTTGGTCCGGGAAAGATCATAGGTGTGCTTGTTGGTCCGGGAAAGATCATAGGCACGCTTGTTGGTCCGGGAAAGATCATAGGTGTGCTTGTTGGTCCGGGAAAGATCATAGGTCTGCTTGTTGGTCCGGGAAAAATCATAGGCATGCTTGTTGGTCCGGGAAAGATCATAGGTGTGCTTGTTGATGCTGGATGTAAATGCCCAGGTACCAAATCAACGGAATATGCAAACCCAGCATCCCGGAGTCCCCTGCACCAACACAGTGCTGCTACCATGCCAGATCATTCCTCAGTTCTACCTGGATTTGTTACCCTCACTTCTCCTTAGAGTAGCAGGCAAAAGAAAGCCTCGCTGAGGAAACAATGTCTATAAAAAGCATCTTGGGTTAAACTTTCACTCTGGTGCTGACACCACTCCGCACAGTAGGTGCTCTGACTCGGCAAGAGCGCATCTCAGGTTGTGTCATCCTGGCTCCTCACCCTTCAAACCCTCCACTGGTGGTTTTGCCCATTTTGGATTTGATCATATGTGTAATTCTTTGAGGCAGAGAAATAAAACAGGTAAATTATATGTAAATTGTGAAATGGGAACATGGCAAGTTTGGTTTACTTTTAGCTTGAATGAGCCTGACAGAAGTAGGTGTATTTAGGAAGAACAGGGTGAACTGGCGTGGCCCCAGCAGGTTCCGTTTCAGCCGTTTACTCTCCCCGAGATGAGATCTCATTTCTTCTTGATGCTCTTGCACCAGGAATTGGCGAGTTCTTGCTTGGAACAGAATTGTTTAATGTTTATTGTTGACTTGTTGAGGCTTTTTTTCACTGAAAAAATGACCCACACGTAACACCTGTTCAGAACACATCCTAACTGCTAAGAATGAACACGTCTGTCATTTAGGCCTGGTTATTTTCAAGAGCAAACTTTTCAGTTTTCAGTTTGGGAAATAATCACCTGTCTTCTTCCCTTCACTCAGTGTTAGTGCAATGAATGGAGCATTGTTGGTTGAGTGTCTGACCCAGGATGGCATCTGTTAGATGAACTGGTGATGTCACTTTACATTCCTAAGGAATATTCACCTGTCCTTGCTGCGGCGTGTCATAGCAGCTTTACCTGTGAAGGGCCTTCAGAGCACATCAGTAGATGATAGTTTGATGTCATCTGTCTTTATTTCCATTATACTTTAATTTCTTGAGGATAGGACTTCCACATTTGCACCTGGTTCAGTAGTTGTTAGCTGTTGCTGACTGAACCGAACCAAATCCAGTTCTTCATTGCACAGATGAGATCGCCACAGCCCACCCAAGTGGCATCACCTGCTTTCAGCCCCTTGGCCAGGTGGTGAGAGAGCTGAGGCTTCCAGTTCAGGGCTCCCTCTGCTGTAACTCAGGGATGGTCCCTAAGCTGGTGGTTAAAGTGTTCATACGAAGTAGGTCCAATCTGTGGTTGTTGCTGTAATCAGTGTGTCAGCACGGAGTTCCGCAATTTCAGTATCTTTTTAAATAACCCACTGTGGAATGTTTGTAATCACACAGCACATAGGCAGCAGGGCTCACAAAGCAAAGGCCTTGTGAACTCCATTCCTTCAGGGTGGAAACGGATTGTTGGCAAAACACAGTTCTCAGGTTATCTGTTCCTAACAGCAAACTCTCAGGTCAGGGTAGGCTTATTGTGGTTTGCTTTTGCCTACAAAGGACGTATGTTGAGTAAGAATCTTGGCCTGTTACACAGTAAGTCAGTAATTGTGTCCTTGCAAATAAGCACTGTGTTCTCGAATGGAATCAGCATATTTCCTTATACAGACACTTCCGCTCGTGCATTCATTGAGCAGCCTCAGTTGGTAGAGAATCATGTTCAGATACTTAATCAGCAAACTCATTTAGTCAGTAGAAATTTGAATTCCTGTGATGTGCCAGATTTGTCAGGAGGGGTACAGAGAAGGTACGGCAAGGAGGCCTTCAAAGAGCTCAGAGTCCTGAGAAAGTAAGTGCAGTGGCAAGAACTGCACAGGAGACACACAGGGCACAGTGGATGTAGGGATGAGGGATGCCCCTGTCTGGGCCTGGAAGGTGTCTCAGAGACTCCAAGGAGGAAATGACTCCTGGACTAGATCTGTAAAGGTGGGCAGGATTTAATGAGTCAGAGGTAAGAACAAGGGAAAGAGTGGGGACTGTCTCTGAAGAGAGAGCAAAGAAGTTCCCTGGGGTGTTTGGGAGCCGCAGACGGGTAGCCCTAAAAAGGCCAGTGAGGAGCCTTGCCCAGGTACACGGGGAGCTGTAACGAATGAACTGGGACGGCAGAACTGGAGGTGGAGGTGAAGAGAGAGATGGCAGGTCACGTTCAGGAAGTGAAATTGCTAGGCCCTCATCGTGATTACAGCATGAGATGAGGAGGAGGCCCTAGTGTGGTTACTGTTTCTCTAGTTTGGGTCTCTGGGGTAGGTTAACAGACAAGGGGAGGAGGTGATGAAGTCAGCTTTGTGAGGACTGTGTATGGGATCTGTTTCCAGACAGCTGGATGTGCAAGCGTGAAGCTTGGAAGAGAGTTTGGCATTGAAGATTTGGGAAGCATAAGACATGTCTTTGTAAATAGATGAGAATGAGGTTCAGCTGAGAGATGTACGTGTAGTGTGATAAGGACAGTAAGCCAAGGGGAATAACACCCTTGTTTAAGGACCAGCAGAAAGACAGTGAACACAGAGATCAGAGTGTGGAGGAGGAAGACAGGGGTGGGCGGGGGGGGTGGTGTCAGGGGAATGGTAGAGCAGAGAGTGCTGGCATGTTGGGGCGACCACATGCAGCAGGGCAGTACGCCAGAAAAGACTGGTCAGTACGCATTGGGCCTGAGCCTTGGTCACTGCTCACCTTGTTGAGAACAATTCCAGGAGATTGGAGGAGTGGAGGCTGGTTGGAGTGGTTTGGTACAGGGATGAGTGGTGAGGCAGGAGAGACAGTGAGATCATCTTTTGAGGCGTTTGAATGTGAACTGAAAATCTGGACTCTAGCCAGATGTGAACATGGAGAGGATGGAGAAGCGGCCACTTGGTAAGAAATAGAAATCTGAGTGCTTGGCACAGGGGTTTGGGTAACCCCCTAGAGAAGAGGAGGAAGTGCCTGTTTCTGCATAGAGCAAGTGCAGAATGCCACTTTGTGCTGTGCACACGTCCCTAAACCCAGATGCCTGGGAGAGCCCTGGCTCACGCTGCCCTGTGCTGTCCGCGTCCCTAGTCCCAGATGCCTGGGAGAGCACCGGCTCACGCTGTTCTGTGCTGTGCGCGTGCGTCCCTAGTCCCAGATGCCCGGGAGAGCACCGGCTCACGCTGCCCTGTGCTGTCCGCGTCCCTAGTCCCAGATGCCTGGGAGAGCACCGGCTCACGCTGCCCTGTGCTGTGCGCCTCCCTAATCCCAGATGCCTGGGAGAGCACCGGCTCACACTGCCCTGTGCTGTGCGCGCCTCCCTAATCCCAGATGCCTGGGAGAGCACCGGCTCACGCTGTCCTGTGCTGTGGGCGTCCCTAAACCCAGATGCCTGGGAGAGCACTGGCTCACGCTGTCCTGTGCTGTGCGTGCGTCCCTAGTCCCAGATGCCTGGGAGAGCACCATTCATTCTGGATGGCAGAGAAACGCTTAGAATAGAGCAGTTAACTGAAGAAGTTGAAAACAAAAGGGAAATGTTTATGTTTTGAGAGATGAGTTTATCAACACAGTCAGCCCTTTCAGGCTGTGACCTTTTTACCAGCTTAATGTTTTTTTCTTGGTTTACAGTTAATGTTTAATACCTGATAGAGTTGCCATAAAATGCTCATATCTGTCTGTGGAGTTTTCCTTGATTCATACACTCTACAGACTTCCATCAGAGATCACAGCCCAGGTGTTGAAAGAACGCTCCTGCCATTTATTTATCTATTAATCTTTACCATACCCAGAGTAGCTGTGGCACATCTCACCTAAGTTTTCTTTCTATAGGGATTCTTTAACCCCCAGCAGTTTCTAAGAGGAGCATGAGACTTGAGAGCCCAGACCTTTGGTTTGGACTTGACCTGTGGACGCCTGACACACACCCTGCCACCCGCTAGGAGAATGTGTAACTCAGAGTCCTCTTCTTCATCACCCCTCTCTGAGGACTTGTTCCCGTTCATGTCCCACAGTAAAGTTTCTTGTCGGTTTATTCCATTTGTTTAAAACAATAAAAAAAGGACGTTGAGCGCCTATTCTATGCCATGCTCTGTGAAGAGAATGGGATATCAGTGAGCGACGCCTGCCCTTTTCGGATCTGTAGCCTAGTGGGGGAAAGAGACAGGAAGCAGGAAGCAGAACCACATCCTAGCAGGGGAAATGGACAGGAAGTAGGAAGCAGAACCACATCCTACTGGGGGAAATGGACCGGAAGCAGGAAGCAGAACCAGGAAGCATTGGCGTGGACGGGCCTGCAAAGGGCCAGCCAGCGCCCTGGAACGTAGAGAGGCAGAGCTGAGCCCTGAGCTTCCGGGTATGGGCAGGGTGGGCTGCACCTTTATTTGACCACTTTAAAAAGGGGCTATTTGAGCTAAGACTTGAAAAAATAAGAGAATTAACTATTCAGCTTTCTGGGAGAAGAGCGTACTAAGTAGATGGCCAGTGCCAGGGTGGGGGTGTGCCTGTGTCGGGCAAATTGGGAGGAACAAGGGACGGGGCCAGAGCCATGGGCCCAGGCAGCCTGGTGAGGGGTTTCTCCTTGCTCAAGACTTGGAACGAAGGAATGACATGACCCAACTCACTTTTTGAATCAGCCTGCTGGCTCTGTTAAAACTAGGCTGTAGTGCAGGGGTCCTTCAGTGGGGATCTGTGGTCTGAAACAGGAAAAAATATACCTGTGTTTTCACTAACTTCTAACTGAAATTTATCATTTCCTTTATGATATAGTCAACAGCACCTGTGGTTTTGTTACCAATAGAAATCAGATATTTTCATTACAGTTGGAGAAGTCCCCATATATTGTTTACTGTCATCATTTTCTCAAAACTATGGTTATTAGGCCCACTGCTGGGTCTTATGTACAGTTTTACAGGTTGAGTACTTCTCAGCCAAAGTGCTTGGTACAGAAGTGTTTCAGATTTCTGAATATTTCATTATACTTACCACTTGAGCATTTATAATCCAAAGACCTGAAATCCAAACTGCTCCCATGAGTATTTTCTTTCAGCGTCATGTCGGTGCTCAAAAAGCTTTGGATTTGGCAGTATTTTAGATTCTGTATTTTCAGAATAGAGATGCTCAACCTATATAAAAAGGGGGCTAAATTACTATATCTTACATTTGATTTTTATATTATTTTGAAAACTGTCTCATAATTAATTTATAAATCTTTGTATTTTATTATACACATTAACTGCTGATCTAAGAAAGTGTTCACAGGCTTCATGAGACTACCAGAAAGATTCACAATACAAAAGAGATTTTGTTTTTTGTTTTTTCCCAAATTAACCTGTGCGTCATCTTCCATAATGACCTTTTGTGTATGTGTGTGTGGTAAAAGCTCCTAAAATCTACTCTCTAGGCAGATTTCCGGTGTACAGTAGAGTGTTACGACCTCCAGTCCTCATGCTGTGCATTAGATCTCTCCAGACCCATTCATCCTGTGTAACCGCAGCTCTGTGTCCTTGGACTCACCTCTTCCCATTTCCTCCCTCACCCAGGAACTCCCGTTCTGCTCGGTTTGTTTGTATTTGGCGTTTTTTAGATTCCACATGCAGGTGAGATTGTGCAGTATTTGTCTGACTTTGCCTGACTTCACTTCACATAAAGTTCTGCACTTCCATCCATGTCGTCACGTGACAGGATTTCTTTTCTTTTCTTTTTTTAATAGCTGAACAGTATTCCATTCTGTATATGTACTGTTTTCTTTATCCATTCATCGGTTGATAGACGCTTAGGTTGGTTATGAGCTTTGGCTGTTGTATAGAGTGCTGCAGGAAACATGGGGTGCAGGTATCTCATCAACATACTGATTTCAGTTGCTTTGGATCTATACGTAGAAGTGAGATTGCTGGGTCGTATAGTAGTTCTAATTTTCGGCTTTGGAGGAACCTCCATACTGTTTTCTATAATGACTGTGCCAATTTACATGCCCGCCAACAGTGTAGAAGGGTTCCCCTTTCTCCACATCCTCACCAGCACTTATTTCTTGTCTTTTTTGACGATAGCCCTCCGAACACGTGGTGAGGTGATTTCACACTGTGGGTTTCACTTGCATCTCCGCAGTGATTAGTGTTGGACACCTTTGCATATGCCTGCTGACCATTTGTGTATTGCCTTTAGAGAAATGTCTGTTCATGTTCTTTGCCCGTGTTTTAATTGGGTTGTTTTTTGCTGTCGAGTTGTATGAGTTCCTTACATATTTTGGATGTTAGCCCCTTAATAGATACATGGTTTGCAAATATTTTCTCCAAGTCCATAGACTGCCTTTTCATTTACTTCATTGGTCCCTTTGCTGTTCAGAAGCTTTGCTATGTGAGGTAGTCCCACTTGTTTATTTTTGCTTTTCTTGCCTGAGCCTTGGGGTGTCATACTCCAAAAATGAGCTATAGAGAGAAACAATTTTTTTGGACTCACTTTCTGGCTGAAGACAAATAGAAAAGCTAGCACAACATTTTTTAATAAAGCTATTTGAAGGTGTCAGTGAACCGAAAAGGTTATAAAAAAGTGCCATGTCAAGATCCTGTAGAAGACAGAGATCAAGGGGGGTCAGCTTGTCGTTAGAAGCCACTTACGCTCTGATGTGTTTGCCTGTCGAGAAGTAAGAAAACACGAATTAGTACTATTAGGGATAAGGCAGGGGGTATTACTATAGACCCTTCTGAGAAGAAAGGGAAGCACTGCAAACAACTCTACATACATGCCTTCAACAACTTAGATATAGGGGCAAATCTCTGAAAAGCACAGGTGGCCACAACCCCCAATACCAAACAGGTTCTTTAAAGAACTCCATAACTGTTAAAGAAATTGAATCCACAGTTTGCAAACTCCCCCCAAAAGATGTCTCTAGCCCAGAAGTGTCACTCGGTAATTTACCACATGTTTAAAGAAGAATTAATGGCAGTTCTACAGTCTTCCAGAAAATACAAGAAGATAGACTACTCCCCAGTGAGGCCAGTATTACCCTGACACCCAAACCAGACAGAAAAAAAAAATAGTGCAAAACGGAAAACTACAGGCCATTATCCCTTATGAACATAGATACAAAAATCTTTAACAAAATATGAGTGAATCAAATCCAGCAATTAATTATACACTATGACCAAGTGGATTCTTTATTCCAGAACTATATGGCTGGTTTAGTACTTAAAACTCAGTCAGTGAAACCTCCATATTAATAGGTTAAGGAAGAAAAGTCACATGATTATATAGATCATTCAGAAAAAGGATTCGACAAAATTCACTGCCCATTCATGGTAAAAAAAAAACTTTCAGAAAAATGAGAATGGAGGAGGTCTTTCTCAACTTGATAAAGAACATCTACAAAAGTCCCTACAGCCAATGTAACATATAACAGTAAAAGACTAATTGCTTTTCCCCAATATCAGGGATATTAGGGACAGGGATGTCTGCCCTCACCACTCTTATTCAATATAGTGCTGGAAGTTCTGGCTAGCGCAGTGAGGACAGAAAAGGAAATAAAAAGCATGCAGACAAAAAGAAGGAAACAAAACTGTCTCTATTTGCAAATGACATGATTCTCCAAATAAAAAATTCCAAGGAATCTACAAAAAAACTAGAGCTAGGTCAGGTGTGTTGGCTCAAGCCTGTAATCCCAGCACTTTGGGAGGCTGAGGTAAGAGGATTACCTAAACAAAGAGGTTCAAGACCAGCCTGGGCAACGTAGTGAGACCCCCATCTCTACAAAAAATTGAAAAAGTAGCTGGATGTGTTCGCTACTTAGGGAGCTGAGGTGGGAGGGATTGTTTGAGCCGGAGAGGCCAAGGCTCTAGTGATTCATGATCATACCACCATACTCCAGCCTGGGCAACAGAGTGAGACCCTGTCTCTACTAAAAAATACAAAAAATTAGCCGGGCGTGGTGGCAGGTGCCTGTGGTCCCAGCTACTCGGGAGGCTGAGTCAGGAGAATGGCGTGAACCTGGGAGGTGGAGCTTGCAGTGAGCCAAGACCGCGCCACTGCATTCCTGCCTGGGCAACAGAGTGAGACCCTGTCTTTCAAAAAAAAAAAAAAAGAAAAACAAAACCAGAGCTAGTGAGAGTTCAGCAAGGCCTCAAGCTACAAGACATACATACCAAGCATCACCTGCATTTCTATATACTGTTAATGAACATATGGAAACCTAAATGTAAAAGATAGTACCACTTAACAATTGTTTCACAAAAATGAATTACCTAGGCATAAATCAAATAAACATATACAGGATCTATATGCTAAAAACTGCAAAATACTGATAAATCAGAGCAAACCCAAATAAATGGAGGCACATACCATGTTCATGTACTGAAAGGCTTAGCATAATAGAGAGGTTGCTTCCCTCCAAACTGATGTACGGGTTTGATGTACTTGCTAGCAAAAATCCCAGCAAGGTATTTTTTTGCAGATATGGCAAGATTATTCTAAAATTTATCTGGAAGGGCAGTGGAACTAAAAATCACAAAAATCATCTTGAAAAAGAATAATAAAATGGGCAGAATCACTGCACTTGGTAACATACCTCGCTATATGACTGCCGTAATCAAGACAGTGTAGTGTTGGTGAAGGGACAGACACAAGGTCAATGAAACAGAATAGAGAACCCAGACGTAGACCCACGCGAGTCCCACCAGCGGATCTGGACAAGGTGCAGAAGCAACTCATTGGAGGAAGGCAGCCTCTTTAGCAAATGTGGCTGGAGCATTGGATACCCATAAGCCAAAAAAAAGAAAAAGAAAAAAAACAGAAGAACCTTGTCTTTGGCCTCACACGTTTTACAAAAATTAACTCAAATGGAATGTGAAATTAAATGTAAAACATAAAACTATTACGCTTTTGGGGAAAAAAGAGAAGATCTTTGGTATCTAGGGTCAAGCAAAGAGTTCTTAGACTTCATACCAAAAGCATAGTCTATAAAAGGAAAAATTGATAAATTGGAAACATTTTTAATTCAAACATATTTAATTCAACATTTTAAATTCAAAATTAAAAATGTTGCTCTATTAGGATAAGAAAAAGACAAGCCACTGCCTGGGAGACAATATTTGCAAACCACTTGCCTGACAGAGATCTTACATCTAGAAAATATGAAGATTCTCAGAACTCAGCATTAAAAACAATCCAATTAGAAAGTAGGCAAAAGACAGACATTTTACCCAAGACATTCAGATGGTAAATAAGTACATGAAAAGTTGTTCAACATAATTAACCATTAGGGAAATGCAAATTAAAACCACAGTGAGATATCACTGCACACGGATTAGAGCAGCTAAAATTAAAAATAAAATAGTGACACCACCAAATTTTGGCAAGGATGCGATCCTCATACACTAGCCTCTTACATGACTGGTGTCGGTCACTCTGGAAAACAGTTTGGCAGTTTCTTAAAAATTAATAATGCATTTACCATCTGAACTAGCAATCACACGCCTGGCCATTTATCCCAGAGAAGTGAAAACTTAGGTTCATTCAAAAACTTGTGCATGAATATTCAGAGCAGCTGTATTTGTAGTAGCATAGGTTGGAAACAACCCAGATGTCTTTAAACGGATGAATGTTTAACAGGCTGGTGCATCCATGCCGTGGAACACAACTCAGCAATAAAGAGGACTGAGTGGCTGGCGCTTGGTGAGTGGCTGGCGCTTGGAACTGCCTGAATGGATCTCAAGGGAATTATACTGAGTAAAAAAGCCAATCCCAAAAGGTCACATATTACGTGATTCTATTTATGTTACATTCTGAAAATGACAGGATAAAGAGATGGATAACAGATTACCAGGTGCTAGAGACTTGGGACAGCATGAGGGAGGTCTTATGTGAAGAGACGGTTTTGTGTCTTGATGATGGTGGCAGGGGCTGCACAAACCCACCAGGTTTTGAAATTGCCTAGAACCTGAATAAGGTTTGTGGATGGCATTGATGTCAGCTTCCTGGTTTGGATATTGTCCTATAGTATGTCAGATGTTCACCATTGGTGAAGGGTACAGCCCTCTATCCTATCTTTGTCAATTCCTGTGAATCTGTAGTCATTTCAAAATAAAAATTAAAATAATCACCAACCAAACAGATACCTAAGGTCTCAGGACACTGGAAAATTAAAAGTTTTAGGACAGAAAAAGCTGTTCCATGCCACTGCTAACCCAAAGAAACCAGCGTGCCTGCATCAGAAGTAGACTTCAGTTAGAAACGGCCATGAAAGAAAGAAGGGACACCCGAGAAGAAAGGTCAGCGCCCCAGGATGATTTCCGGATTCTCTAGATCTGTAAGTTAGTATGCACAGCTTCCAGGTACATCAGATGAAAACGGACACAACTGAAAAACGAAGCAGACACATCTGTAATCACGGTGGGACCTGTGAGCACAGGGGTCCACAAACTGCAGCCAGTATGGCCAAGTGTGGCCTTTGGCCTGCTTTTGTGTGGGTCTATGAGCTAAGAATGCTTTTTGGGATTTTTAAAGGGTTAGTTTAAAAAAGAATATCTAACAGAAGCTATAGGGGCCTAAACTCTTCACTGTCTGGCCCCTGCAGAGGAAGTCTGTGGAGCTTTAACAGAGCCTCTCTCAAGAGCTGATAGGACAGACAGACAGAAGGTTGCTATGGATTCGAATTTCTGAACACATTTTTGAACACAGTGCACACACTCATCCTAACGGGCCTATAGAATTCTGCACCCAAAAACTATGGAGTAAACACTTTTCCAGTGCATATGGAAAATCTACCAGAATTGACTAGATGACAGTTCATAAAGCAAGCTTCTGCGAATTTCAGACAATTGAAATCATCCATCTTTTTTCTGTCCACAGTAAGCTAGAAATCAGTAATAACAATAAGTAAAAATTCTCAATTATTTGAAATGGAAACAGTACACTTCTAAATAATTCACAGGGAAAAAGGAGAAACCACAGTGGGCATTATAAAATATTTTGAATGACAGTGAAAATATTGTCCATAAAAATGTGTGGGATGCAGCTGAAAGCTATTCTGAGAAGGAAATTTGTAGAATTAAATGAATGTACTTGAAAAAAAAAAAGGCTGAAAATCAATGATCTAAGTATACATCTCTATAAATTACAAATAAAAAATCAAACGCGGAGTGTGTGGTAGGTAGGAAGGAAATAGTAAAAGCAGGAACTAGTGAAATAGGAAACGAATGGAGAATAGAGAAAGGTTTCTTTTTATGTCATTTGCAGGAGTTCTCCCTCCTTGCTGGTAGGGATTCAAAGTGGCGCAGCCACTCTGGATGGCTGTGAAGCAGTTTCTTACAAAGTTAAACGGGTCTTAGCACGCAGTCCAGTAGCTGTGCTCCTTGCTGCGGCCACACCACAACCTGTACACAGACGTTTCAGCGGCCCTATTCGTAACTCCCAAAACTTGGAAGCAGCCAGGTGTCCTTCGGTGGGTGATGAGATGAACGAACTGTGGTCTATCCAGACAGTGGAATGTCATTCATTACTAAAAACAAGTCTATCAAGCTATGAAAAGACATGGAGGAAACTTAAATGCGTATTACTGAGGGACAGAAGCCAACCTGAAGAAGCTGCTACTGTCTGATTCCAGCTATAGGAAGTCGGAAGAGGGAGAACAATGGAAACAGTAGAAAGATGAGCGCTTGCCGAGGGCTCGGGGGAGGGAGGGTGAGCAGGCAGCAGGAGGACTTTAGGGCAGTGCACCTGCTCTGGATGAGTCTCATGGTGGGTCCAGGTCATTATGTGTTTGTCCAAACTCGCAGAATGTGCACCGCCAAGAGTGAACCCTCGTGTCAGCTGTGGACTTGAGGGACGTGTCAGTGTGGGTTCATCGATTGTAGCAAATGTGTCCTCCAGGGACTGGCAGGTGGAGGCACTGATCTGTAGAGAAGCAGAGGGTATGTGGGAAATCTCTGCACCTTCCTCTCAGTTTTGCTGTGAACCTAAAACTGCTCTAAAAACATAAAGTCTTTTTTTCTAAGTTAATTTGAAAAGATGAATAAAACTGATAAACCTGTTATGAAATTGATCAAAAAAGGAGAAAGCACAAATTGCCAGTATACAGCCTGAAAAAGGGACATCTGTATACATAGATAATGCAGACTAAAGAGATGAGGGAACGTTTATACCAATGCATTGGAAACTTCAGGTAAAATGTGTGCCACGAAGCGTAAACGTGTGAAAAAATTTCAGGTAAAATGAACACATTCCTTGAAAAATACAACCTAATAAGACTGAGGTATGAAGAAATAGAAAACTTGAATGGTTCCATGTCTGCTGAAAACATTGAATCTGAGATGAAAACTGTGCCCACAAGGAAACCTCAGGATCAGAGGGCTTCCCTGTGAGTGTTTCCAGACCCCGAAGGAGGAACCAGCAGCTGTGCTGCGCCCATTCTTCCAGAGAGCAGAAGAAGGGAGGCTTTCCAACTGTTTCTATAAGTCCAGCAAAATCCTGATGCAAAAATCCAACAAAGACGTCACAAGAAATAAAAATGTAGGCCGTTCTGTTTCATGAAAATAAATTCAAAACTTCCAAACAAAATATTAACAAATCAAATCCAGCAATATATAAAACCAGTAATACATGATGACCAAGTTGGGTTTATGTTTAGAATGCAAGGTTGATTTAACATTTGAAAACCATTGTAAATAACAATGAATAAGAAAAAGCATAGAATGGATGCTAAAACAATACTGGCAGTCACCTTCAGGCTTCTGTAGGAAATGCACTTCTCACTACCACGTCCTGTTAGTCAGCATCTGCTGAGCCCTGTGTACTTGTATAATGATTGCTGTTTTTAAAAACAAGTGTTGTTTTGGATAATTTTGTACAACACAAAGTGTCGTACAGCACTATTTGAGGATAAAGTAGTACTGTGCAACCAAAATCATTGTGGTTAAACCTTAGATTAACTCTCGGATAATCTCAGTTCATGATAAATTTCTTACAATGGTTAGCAAGCTTCTATTTTAGTAAGTGAAACCGTAACTTCTAAAGGGGCTAAAATATCTGTTACTTTTCTCCTAATTTGTTTCAGTTTTATTTAAAATACCTCTTGGTTAATTTGCGCTGCATAGATAAGCCGGACGATGACGGATTCAGTTGCACTTACCTCATTTATGGATTCATGTGGACACTCGCTAGATATCAGTGTCACTTCCCCTGGGGCCAGTGTCAGCCAGGAGGCAGAGAGTGTCTCATGCAGCGTTCTTGCTAAATGCAGGAGCCCTCTGCGGCATCTTGGGATGACTTCCCTGTTTGAGAACAGTCAGAATGTTGGACATCAAGGTAAATTTGACAGTGAAAAGAAATATTTCATATGGGTATGATCTTAATTTGCAAAGATTATCAGCCTACCAACCTGGTGAGATATGTAAGCCGTTTTATTCTTAAATTGTAAGCATTCATTTAAAGTTAGATCTTTCGTAACAAATACTCATCATTACAACAATTATGATTTTTAAATACAATAAATTTAATAGTGTCTAAAATGATACTCTCTTGGCTTCCCTGTCTGTCCCTTTGCCTTCGAAGAAAGTTGTTCAGGAAAGAATGCACCCAGAAGTGAATGATCATGTGAGCTTTCTCCTAGTGGACCACAGTTTTCACCATGTCTGTTCTCAGCCCAGAGGTTCCTGGGAGGCAGGAGACTGCTCACGCCTGTGTGTGTGGAGCAGGCCTGAGTCAGCGGCTGAGGTTCAAACAGATGGGCGGATGGATGGGGACACTCTTAATGAAGAGGCGCCCTCGTTTCTGTCAGCCGAGCTTGCTTCCAAGGCCTCTGTCATCAGTAGAGCTGGTGAAGCTCAGCTTTGAGGACGCAGCCATGGTGATGCTGTCCATTCTGAGCGAGCTTCTGTAATCAGTACAGCTGGTGAAGTTCAGCTTTGAGGACGCAGCCATGGTGATGCCATCCATTCTAAGCGAGCGTCCGTTTGGAGCAGGGTAACTGTGCAGTGCTGAGATCTGTTTCCTGCGTGTGTGACTCCTGCCTTACATTTTTGGTGTGTGTTCTGGTCTCCACAGCCTGATTACATCAACCCCAGAGCCGTGCAGCTGGGCTCCCTTCTCGTCCGCGGCCTCACCACTCTGGTTTTAGTCAACAGCGCGTGTGGCTTCCCCTGGAAGATGAGTGATTTCATGCCCTGGAATATATTTGATGGGAAGCTTTTTCATCAGAAGTACTTGCAGTCTGAAAAGGGTTATGCTCTGGAGGTGCTTTTAGAACAAAATGTGAGTTCACAGACACCTGCCTTTCACCAGAAACTTCCCTGTAGTTCCAGGCCACACAAAAAACATGAAGTTGGCTGTTGCATTTTTCAAATTAATGCTTTCCAAATAAAGGATTCCATTATTCCATTAAACCAGGAACACATGATTTGAAGCATTTGGCTTCAGCGTCAACATAACTCATACAGGTTGAATAGCCCTTATCTGAAATACTTAGGACCAGAGTGTTTTGGATTTTGAATGTTTTTGGAATTTTGGAATGTTTGCATATACAGTTGATCCTTGAACAGGGCAAGGGTTAAGGGCTCCAAATCGTTCTGCAGTGGAAAACCTGCAGATAATTTTTGACTCCCCCAAAATGTTACTACAGAGAGCCTAGTGTTGACCAGAAGCCTTAACCAATAACATAAGCAGTCAATTAACACGCCATTTGTATGATACATGTATTATATACTGTATTCTTACAATAAAGTAAGTGAGCTAGAGAAAAGAAAATGTGATTAAGAAAATCGTAAGAGAAAACTGTATTTACTGTCCATTAAATGGAGGTGATCATCGTCACGTTGAGTGCATTAAATGGAGGTGATCATCGTCACGTTGAGTGCATTAAATGGAGGTGATCATCGTCACGTTGAGTGGGCTGAGGAGGAGGAGGAAGGGGGTGGGTCGTGCTGCCTCAGACGTGGCAGAGGCAGAAGAAAATGGGAGTGTAAGTGATCTATGCAGTTCAAACCCATGTTGTTCAAGGGTCAGCTGTACCTACATAATGAGATATCTTGGGTCTGAGACCCAGGTTTAAACGCAGAATTCATGTATGTCTCATATACACCTTATACAATAGCCCGAAGGTAATTTTATACAATATTGTTAATGACATGCATGAAACAGTGTTTTCACTGCATCCATCATGAGATCAGGTGTGGAATTTTCCGCTTGTAGCAGTTCTAGATTTTGGATTTTCAGATTAGGAGTGCTCAACCTGTAGCTTCTTCCAGAATTCTTAAATAGGGTTCAGGACTCCGAAACTTATGCTTAGGTAAGGCAAGCAGCATCACACCAGTCTGACACATTTTTAATTTTTGAAGTGCTTTTTACTCCTCTCCCTATTTCTCACACACACACATATGTGTACACATATATGTAATGCACATACTTTTTTTTTGAGACAGGGTCTTGCTCTGTTGCCCAGCCTGGAGTGCAGTGGTGCAATCTCCACTGACTGCAAACTTCCACCTCCTGGGCTCGAGTGATCCTCCCGCCTCAGCCCTCTGAGTAGCCGGGACCGCAGGTGTGCGTCACCATGCCCGGCTAATTTTTGTATTTTCTGTAGAGATGAGGTTTTTCCATGTTGCCCAGGCTGATCTTGAACTCGTGGGCTCAAAGTGATCCACCTGCCTCAGCCTCCCAAAGTGCTGGGATTACAGGCATGAGCCACTGTGACCAGCCCCTCTCCCCGTTTTTTAATGAGGAACAAGTACTCCCTGCGAAAGTGTCCCCACAGATGTCAGACTAATCCGATAGGTATAGTTATGGTTTATTACTTGAAAATACTCCCCAGAGACTGCCAGTTTAGTTGGGGACGCTGGCTGCTGTCCAGCTTTATAAATACAATCGCTACATGACTCCTGGAAGATTTCCAAATAAGGCCTCAAGCCAAGCTCATTTGGAATGTGTTTTAGTACCCGCAGGGATGCAGAAAGCGGTGTGATCCGTGAGAGAGCGTACCGGTCTGTCACGATAAAGCACTCCAAGCTTTCATAGCAGAGAGAACACATTTGGTAATGTGTTGCCATCACTGTTCCTCACATACACACACACACGGATTCCAGAGCGGCATAGGACTGCAAGTATTTAGAACTTAGAAGCAGCCTGAATTTTGTAGAGAGCAAAAGCAGAAGAAGAGGAGAAATATGCTTCTAATAAGCCAGTAAGTATTGGAAAGTAGGCTATAGAAATGAAAGCTGAAGTAGCCTTATTGGACCACAGCCTGTAAATCATCCATCAAGGATCTTTTCCTTTCTTTATCCAATCTCTTGACCGAGTTCCAAGTGATTCTAGGTTCTAGTTTGGAAAAAAAGGTACAGGATAGAATAATAGGAATAAAACAGGAAGCTTGGAGGAAAGGTTGAACGTTCCACGCTCCGTTTCTCGATCTGCTGATGTTGTTTTGTTTTTGTTTTTGTTTTCTGGCCTTGGCATTTCTGCTGAATGTTCTTATAATTAAGAATTGAAAGATTAAGATATATTAAATCCAAACATTTTTAAGGTAAGATTGTGTGGTAATCACCTAAATGGTCGTAATAGGACTTGAAGATTCTTTTTTAGAAATGATTGTTTAACCTACACAAGCTTCTTGGTGTTATTTTTCTGGGGGATTTAGGAGAATATGTTCTCGAAGAACCCCTTGGGATGTGGCCATGCTGAAGGAAAACTGCTGCGATTTGTGCCTGGGAGGAGGGTGCAGCCACCATTGCTGCCTAGCCTTGGGAGCGGCGTGGGAAGGGGTCCCATAAGCTTCCTTCCAGCCACATCTGGCCCCTCACATCTCATTTGCATCTGGTCTGTTTGCAGAGATCTCGGCTCACCAAATTCCACAACCTGAAGGCAGTGGTTTGCAAGGCCTGCATGAAGGAGAACAGACGCATCACCGGCCGAGCCCAATGGGGCTCACACCATGCAGGTGGGAAAGGGCCAGGTGCCTCAAGAAGCCCCACAGATGTAGACCCTAACTGCTTCCTGAGTTTTGTTGATAAATGAATTCTAAGAAGAGGCTGATACAATTGGATGAACAGAATAGAATTTAAATGATGGGGCTGGGTGTGGTGGCTTATGCCTGTAATCCCAGCAGTTTGGGAGGCCGAGGCAGGCGGATCTCCTGAGGTCAGGAGTTCCAGACCAGCCTGGCCAACACGGTGAAACCCTGTCTCTACTAAAAATACAAAAATTACCCAGGCATGTTGGTGGGCGCCTGTAGTCCCAGCTACTTGGGAGGCTGACGCAGGAGGATCACTTGAACCTGGGAGGCGGAGCTTGCAGTGAGCCGAGATCATACCACTGCACCCCAGCCTGGGCGACAGAGCGAGACTCCATCTCAAAAAAAAAAAAAGAAGAATTAAAATGATAGATCTCTACCCAGTGGTTTGAATTCTGGTCCCATTTGGAAAATTTCTCAGGAAGGATTCACTCATTAATTAAATAATTAAGAACTCTTTCTCTGCGTGTGTAACCTCCTTTCTGGGGTTCCCCAAAGTAGAAGGGCTGCTTAGGTAATGTTTGTTTATTTGACAAGAGTTTAGGCTTATTTTTTCTTACAATAAAAGTATATTATAAAAAATGAGTATAAAGAAAGTAATTAAAAAGGAAGTATCCATGGCCTTTAATTCTGTGACATAAAGATAACAAGCGTGGGCTTTCCGTGTTTGGATCTCGTGGTGAGCACACTCCACGCAGTGTGCATCCTGCTTTCCCACTTACACCTAATTTCGGGCGTTAACACCATTCTTCTTAAGCAACGGTCCCAGAATCTTCCACTACTAGATAGTTTGTTCCCTGTTTGGAGCTATGAGGATCTTTCCATTTTTTTCTCATTACTCCTAATGCTTTTATGTGTATTATTATTATTTTCTTAAAACAGAGTGTCATCATCTGTGGGATCGTACGTTGAAATTTAATCAATTTTAGGTAAAATGATCACTGAATACCTTCTCCAGCAGTGAGCAAGAGTTTCCATTTCAGGGCACCCTTGACACTTCTAAAAGTCTGGGGGTTTTTTTTGTTTTGTTATTTTGAGATGGAGTTTCCCTCTTGTTGCCCAGGCTGGAGTGCAGTGGCTCGATCCTGGCTCACTGCAACCTCCACCTCCCGGGTTCAAGCGATTCTCTTGCCTCAGCCTCCTGAGTAGCTGGGACTATAGGCACCTGCCACCACACCTGGCTAATTTTTGTATTTTTAGTAGAGACGGGGTTTCACCATGTTGGCCAGGATGGTCTCGATCTCTTGACCTCGTGTTCTGATGGTTTGTAAAAAACAATTTGGTAGATGAAAAATGTATCTCATTGATTGAATGCTGCTTTGTCTGTCAGTGAAGTTAGACATCTTATTAGCTTATTTTGTTAATAAGACTTTTTAATTATTCTTTCATGCCCTCCTTCAGTTCATGTTTACACCTGTAACTACTGCAGTCCCATTATTTTTCTCGATGGAATAAGAGAACTCAGCCCAGATTCTTATCCACCCAGAGTATCTCTAGGAGAACTACTTGGTGTCAGCCTTGCAAATACCATTCTCAGAGGTTTTGTGAGCTACCTCAGGTGCGCCCAGATCCCACCAGGTGTCGTGTGTAGCACCCCACGAAGGGAGAGCAGCCAGGGTGTGTGGAGCCATGTCCAACCACGAGAGGGAAGGCTGCTTTTTCTCCTGTTCCCAATCCTTTTCTCTGTCTTTGACTTTCAGCCACCAACTATAGATAGACAGAGATTGGGACCCCAAAACAAAGTTGATTTATTGCAAAATAAATATGTGATATTCTCTCACATTGCCTGTTTCCTTACCTGGCTGGCAGGTCCTCAGAAGTCTGCGCCGTGGCTGGGCACATACCTGTAATCTGAGCACTTTGGGAGGCCGAGGTGGGAGAATCATTTAAGGCCAGGAGTTTGACACGGACCTGAGAAACATAGCGAGACCCTGTCTTTACAAAAAAAAAAAAAAAAGTCTGCACTGCACACGCAGTCCTGCAGGGTTCCCTCCCCTCTCCAAACTGAGGTTGTCAGCGAAACCATGGCAAGTGGCTGAGAGACCTGCAGGTGCTGGACGCTGCCGCTTAGGTGGCAGTAGGCATGGCGGCTGTCAGGCCAAACTCCTCTTTCGTTTCAGAGACACAGGCTGCCTAGGTGGCAGTAGGCATGGCAGTTGCCCGGCCCAACTCTTCCGTTTCAGAGACACAGGCTGCTTAGGTGGCCGCAGGCATGGCGGCTGTCAGGCCAAACTCCTCTTTCATTTCAGAGGCCAGGAGGTCCTGCATGACAAGTTTATTTTGAGCACTAAAGATAACCTGTTAGTTTAATGCAGTGGTACAGTTACTTGTAATTTGTATAGAAACTAAATTTTGACTCCTTTCTAATGAAGTTTGCCTCCAAATGGGCAGAAATCAGTGTCCTGTCATATTATTCCAAGTTAATGAGGCAGACTGCATTTTCCTGTTGTATTATTCCATTAATGTGGCGAACCACAGTTTAAGAGCTGTGATAGATTAGTAAGATCATTTCGTGATTTGGAAACTGTTCCCTTTTTTGTTCTCAAAGTAATTTTCTTCACAAATCCAACTTAAGGTTATATGGTTCAGTGCCTCATTTTGCTGAAGAACCTTATTCCCCACGTGGCTCACCCAAAACCAAGGTTGGTTCTTAGTTGCAGACGTTAGGCTGGAGCCTCCACCGCTTGGCCCCAGCCCCGTGTTCTCGGGTAATGCCGAGCTTACCCCTCCTCTGTTGGGGAGGGGCTGTAGGGACGTGGTGGGGCTCTGCAGTCCTGACTGCCATTGTCTGCTTACGCGGGCCGCACAGCCAGGCCACTGCAACGCCAACCTACTCCTGGTGTGTTGGCCTCTGGACCCACGCCGACAGCCGTGAGCTCACAGCTGCTCCGAGCTTGGAGTCACCTGTTATTCTCCATGTGTGGTCACGAGTGCCCATGCTGGAGGTGAGCTGGAGACCACGTGTGTAAGATGAGCACACACGGGCTGACCCTGGCCAGATGTGAGGGGCATGTCACCAGTCCTGCAGACCAGTAGCTCAGAGACAAGGGCAGCAGTCTCAAAGGGATGACATCCCGGCAGAAAGGTGGACTTGGGGGACTTTCAGTAGCTAGACTGGGGTAAGGTACCACAGTGGGAGGACACTGGGGAAGTTAAGTTGGCCTCAGAGACCACAGAGGCTGTTGAATGCCAGGCGAGTCATGGCTTTTCTACCCACCTCACACTGGGGAGCTTTTGAAGTTTTTTGAGGTGATATGATCAGAAATCTGTTAGTTCAGGATACACGTCCTGAACTAACAGATTTGTGTGTCTGTTAACAGACATGTGTGTCCTGAGGGCAGCCCGGCAGCGTGTGCCAGCACAAAGCCATGCCCCCATGGACACCGCAGCATGTCCAGGGAGGACCAGCCTGGCGGAGGCACATCCTGCAAGGCCATCCTTCACTCATAGTTAAAGCCCCAGGCGGCCTGTGGCCTGCACGCTGCATGTGTGGTCACGCACTGGGAGTCCTGGTGACAGTGTGGCCCGCCTCGCAGATGCTTCCAGTGCACCTGTGGAGCAGGGACGGTACCCATGGCAGGGCTGAGTGGCCTGGGCCGCCTTTGTGGAGCGCCATGGACTATCATGATTCCTTTAAAAAAATCACATGAGTTTGTATTGAATCAGGCCTTCTGGTAGAGACGAACAGGACAAGGTGTCATGGACTGGGAAGTTACGGACATTTTAAAGTGTGAAAAGTGTGTGTGAATGAAGTTTATGGAGAATGGGGAGAAGCTCACAAGTCCCAGAAGTGCTGCTCCATGCCTCACCCAGGGCCCCAGAGGGATGGGCTTGGTCATGGGTGCCGTGGCCTGTGTGGGTCCAGGGGGCCCCAGGGAAGAGGAGTGGTTGGGCTGCTCGAGTCTTTGTTTGCAGAGTCTGACCTCTCACCACCAATACCAGATTCCCCTGGGGTAGGGTTTAACAGGCAGATCGGTGACTCCACTCCTGAGCCGGGTTCTCTGGGGATGCAACCCTTAAATTTGCGTTTTTTCATGACCCTCCCTCTGATTTAAGTACAGGCAAACTGCCAACCTGGTGCTGTCTTGCCACCTTTACATGATGTGTCATTTGGGTTAAGACATTTGACAACTTGCTAATCCTCTGACCATGTGTTCCCACAGGGAGGTGGGGAAGACAGGGCTCCGGCTACCACAGGACGGGCTCTGGGTATAGCCGTTCCAGTCAGGGGCAGCCGTGGAGAGACCAGGGACCAGGTAAGAAGGCCAGTGGTCACTGCTGGGCCACCTGCATGGCACTGCCTCTCACCTTGTGCTTTTGCTGATAACTGCCTTCCTTTCTTTCAGAAAGAGGTTGTATAGTTCCAGTAAATAAACAGATAAGTATACCGATGCATCTAATTTTTATCATTTAGTGAAATAAAAACAAATAATTTCCATGCTTGATGCTAGCCCTGTCTGCTTCTGGCCCCTTTATTCATTTTCTATCAGTTCATTCTGCTCAAGATCCAGTTTTTGTAATTTGCTCGCTAGAAGGCACTTGTAAAGTTTACATGTGGAAGATCCATTGTTCTCATGAAAAAAGGGCAGGTTGTAGTGTTTCACCATAGCCGTGTTCAGGTGATAGCATTCCGATATTTTCCGTGACTTGGATTACAGTGTGAGGTAGAAAATAGCCCCAACCCTGTGTTTTTTACATATATTGTACAGATACCGTTTTAATGCATGTATTATGCTGAATTTAAATACATCGAGAGCTTCACATCAGGATTTGAGCTCAAATTCCTTATAGTTTTGAGAGCCAAACTTCATAAACTTTGAAATTACCTAATATTTATCATTTAATGCCTTAAAAGCCAAATCTACCTTTAATGTATGGTATTTGTGACTTTCACAATGTCTCAAATGTGTAGACTCGCAAGCTGCTCAAATTATTCTCTAAAACACAGCAAGTCTTCGGTGTGAATCCAGTTGACCTTTGGGGTCTGTCTGGGGTGGAGTCTGCATGGAGGCTGCAGGGCCGCATGTCTGTTGAGTACCGTGTCCTTTCCTCTTGGGTCTGTGCAGTCAGCAAACATTGCGAGTGCACTGTATGATTGTTCAGGGTAGATCAGAATTCGTGGTGACTGTGTTTGAAATGTCCTTCCTTGAGAGAGGGCTCCATGAATTTAGGTTTACATGTGCTTGAGATGTTTCCTTGAATGAGCCTAACCTGCAGAAACTCTACCCCACCAAGTCGTGTGCTCACTGTCATCTGGAGCTTCTAGATGGCCCCCACTGAGCATGTGCATTCCATCCTCTTGTGGTCACTACTGCAGTTTAACATAAGGGTCACTTCCACTTCGTCACTGACTAAATCTGAGTATTTATACCAGTGCAGTGCAGCTGAGATCTGGGCAGAAGACCTTCCGTTTGTGCAAGGATATTTGAGATTGCTTTTAACTTAGAAGGTACTGTAGTTGATTGGAGCAAACCACGAACAAGGAAGCTGAAAACAACAGGAGCGGTTTTGTAAACTTACCTAGCCTCAGACTGAAGCCTGGTGCTGGGGGCCGTTGCCGCTGCCCTCGGTGACTCTGGCCTAGGGGTGCAGTCCTGTGCGATGCGTGTGCTGTGGCTTTCCAGTTCGCTTCTCCACTCTGGTTAAGAGTCTGCTTTCGGGTCAGAAACTGCAGCCCTGAGGTGGTGTGTGTGTAGATTGCTCAGCGCCTGTCCTGGGGGCTCCCCGTGGGCTGGGGGCCTACAGTCCTGACCTGGCGGATCCTGGCAGATCTGTCTGCAGCTGGCAGTGCACATTAGGGCTGCTTTGGGAAGAGTGCGGGATCTGGGCTTCTGAGTCTTTGGGGTGAGAGGCCTTCCTCACATGAGCCATGGTGAGGCTGCTCCCAGAGGAAGGTGAGCGTGTGCAGAGCACTTAGGTCCAAATGGGTGGGTAGAGCTTATGCTCCCCCTCCATCCCTCCCTCGCTCTCTCTGCTGCTTTAAATAGCAGATCTGAGATCTCCTTGACAAGGTGATATTTAATCTAAGGCCTGATGAGAGGGTGGGAGCTGATGCCAGACACCTCTGTGCCAGATGTGGAGACAGAGGAGGCAGTCAGAGCTGTCACGAGGTCAGGTGGGCTAGACCTGGAGGGCCCTGCAGCTCTGTGCGAATCTGGAGTCCACCCCAACCAAGAAGCTGGACCCAGGTGATTGCAGCAGGTGGTGAGACCTCAGTGACCACATCCCGTGGAAATGCTCAAGGCCTGCAGACCGTCCACATCCAGCTGATGATGGCACACAGCTTGGTCTAGATCTAGGGTCTAGTAATGTTGGAAATACTGGGTTGACTGATGTGGAGTAAAGCCACTGGGTGTAACGGGCATCCCAGCCTCATCCATCCACACCTTCCCGCCCTGGAGATCCATGACCAGCCTGGCCGTAAATGCCAGGCCAACCTTGATGACATGAAAGGCATCAGCCCCTCCAGGTGAGAATTCAGCAGAACCCACCTGACCCAGTAAGGCAGGCTTGGGGGGAGAGAAGAGCTGCAGCCTCTCTTTCGGGCAGCCTGACTGGGCAGGGCATGCTGTCGTGTCCCCTACTCCTAGCCTCGTGGTAAGAAAGGGGACCTTCTCTTACCCTCTTTGGCTTGGAGTTGTCCCCTTCTTCCCCCTGGGCCTCAGAAAGGTGGGGAGGGGATGGTCAAGAGAGTCCACAGTCCAGATGGGAGGATGGGCAAAGGCTGCGGGTTCTGCAGACAGGTGTGCCCGCCCGTCACGTCACGGAGGAAACGAGAGTGTGCCGTCAGGCCTGCCACTGATGGGACGCGTCGCTGCAGGCAACGCCCTGAACCCTTTCCATCGGGCACATGCCCTGGATAACCTTGAGTATCCTTTCTAGCTCTGGAATTCTGTGACTTTGGATTCTATATATTGAATGGTGGGTGAGACATTAGTAAAGTGTAACTCTCAGGAGCCAGTAAGGAAGGTGGAACCATGTCATAACTCCTAGGAGTGAGTGAGAAAGGTAGAGCTGTGTCATTTACAGACAGATGTACCATCAAGAACATGCCCCGGCCTGCCCTGATCTTAGAAAGTAGGTAGAGTGGGACCTGTTTGGTACTGACTCCTCTGGGAATGGTAAGAGTCACAGGCTTTTCTTTTTTCCCTTTCTTCCAGAGGCGGCCCGCTGTGGTAGCTTCAGACAGGCTGACTTTGTCTCAAGCCCTGGTTCTGTCTCTTCCCAGTGGCCTGCCCTTAGGGGATCCCTGGACCCCTGGGCTGCTCCCTGGCTTTTGATCAGTGTGGCCTGACCAGCTGCAGGGACGGCGCCTCCACAGCACCAGCACCCAGGCGGAGGTGATCGTGGCCGCTTCTTCCAAAACCAAGTTTTTCCTTTCCTGGCATTAATGCTAACATTTCTCTTAATATTTATGTCAAACTGTTTTGTTAAACATAAAGCAATGTCCTACCTCAGTATCGCTGTTCTTGCAGAATGAAGTGAAGCAGGAACAGCACCAAAGCCTGCAGGTGTGGCCTGGAGGGAGCAGAGCCATCTGCTTCTCCCGGGGCTCCCCCAGAGCATAGCCCTGGGTCAGGTGCCAGGAAGCATGCCATGCACATTGGCTTCTTTCTTTCTTTAGTGTGATGGCAGAGACGACAGGAGCATCTTTGAAGTAGACCAGAAGAACCCCCTTCCTTGGATTGACAGGAAACAGGTTTTTTTCTGATTCTGTTAGCAGAGAAGAGCATCCAGAAATTTCTCCTCCTCGTGCAAATTAAAACAGCAGAATGACTTTCCATAGGCAGAACCGTAGCTAGTCATTGTCAGCCCTGGGTCCTTGCCAGGGGAAAGTCTCACTCTTGGAACCCTGTGTGCCTCTGCAGCAGATCCCTCGGCCAGCCAGTAACAGGCACCCCCCAGTCACCCCTGGTCTTGCCAGAAGTCCGGAAGCCACCATGGTTTCCTCGTCCTGCCTGGTGGCAGCTCCTTGGGGCAGGCTGAGCTAAGTCTGAGGGATCTCTAAGTGGCATGCAGCAGCTGGTTGTGTGGGTGAGGAGACAGCCCTCAGATGGACACAGGTTTGGAGGTGACAGGACATGGGGGGCTGGCGGGAGACAGACAGAGGCAGCGTCCCATCAGGACTGAGCTGGAGAGGGAGGCCGTCCAGAAGCTGGCAGAGAAGAGAGGCTCTGAGGACAACTGACAGAAAGGGCCAGGGAGCAGGGAGGAAGGGAGCAAAGGCAGACTGTCCCCGACAGGAGCCAGGACAGGCACTGCCGGTATCTCCGGGAGCGCTTGTTTCTTAATCCTTTCTGCCTGTAATAGTATAAGCTACTGATAGGAAGCAGAAAATATGTACAGACTGAGTATCCCAAGTCTGAAATCCAGAATGCGCCACAGTCCAGAATTTTTACCCACCAACAGGACGCTCAAAGGAAATGCTCCTTGAAGCATTTTGGAATTTCGGACATTCAGATTAGGGTTGCTGAACCCTGGTAAGTATAATGCAGATATTCCAAAATCTGAAAAAAATCTGAAACCTGAACCACTTCTGGTTCCAAGCATTTCAGAAAAGGGTTACTCAGCCTCTAGTAAACAACCCAGGGCTGCCTCCGCAGCCTGTGTCTCTGTGGGTTTGGACGTATGAGTGGCCACAGGCCTCCCCAGGAGGCACTCCTTTCTCTACCCAGAACATGCCATCCTCCCTTGGGACTCCCTGCGCCCTGGGCTCTGTGGCCCCCTGCACCCTGCGTGTCCCACACACAGTCCCTCATTTTCATCTTTGCTGTGTTCCCACTGCTGAGGGTGCTGTGCACGTCCCAGGATGGACCTAAGGAGGCAGACTCAGCAGATGAAGGCCTCTGGTGTGTGTGCCCTCTTGTCTTGCTTTAATACTTGCTTCCTGTAGATTCCTGAATCCCTGAGCTGGTCCACAAAGCTGTGGGGGTGGCAGAGGTTCTCCCTAGGTTCTGCATTTTGCCAAGCTTTCCATAGCATGCCCAGTAATTTGCTTTTAAATCCAGTACGCACATCTGTAAGTACCACTTTAGCACAAGTTTCATTTCTGATACCCATTTATTTAGGATGTCATTGACAAAGACAAATAAAAAGTCAAGTAACCAAAGTGAATTTGTAGCTCTTCCTGACCCAGAAAGGAGCACAGAGGAGATGTGAGCAGTGGGCCCAGGATAAGTGCGGGCACCGCTGGCCCTGCTGAGTGAAGGACGTGAGACCAGGAGAGCAGCTCCACACCTGTCTCTGCCGCCTCATTCCTACGTCACTGTTCAGTGGGCTCTCCCGGGCTCTGCAGAGCCCGCAGCCCTCCAGAAAGGAGGAGACGGTCGGGCTACGTGGCGTGAACTCCAGGTGTAGGGTCCCTTCTCACCGCCCACACGACCACTTAGAATTTCAGGAACTATTGGGCACCTGAAGGAATGTTTGTCAGTCTGGGTGCAAGGCCTAGGGAAGCACGTTTTACCACTTCTGTTCTGGTCACTTAGAAACAATAAAACTGTAATGACCTCAGCAGCTGGAGCCTAACACCACTTCAAGGCCGTGCCCTAGTTTCATAAATAGGTCTTTGACAAAGATCTCTGCTTTATTGGAGTAGATCGTAACAGTAACACAGAAATCAAAGAGTGGTGATGCATGTGGTTTGGGGCCAGAAAGTAGCCCTAGGAGACTCTCAGCTTAAAGGCAGAATGGAGATGTTAAATGCCGAATGCCAGATTTAAGAGTTTAGGAATAAGAGCAGGAGAAATTAAGCGGTTCTTGCAAAATAGAAGCAAGGGTGCTACGTTTCATTTGCATTCTGCCTTCCATGCAGACGTAGTTACAGAAATGACATCGGGGTGCCTGTGTGTATTCTCATTTCAGAGATTCCAGTGTAAAGGGTATGTTATACACATACTGGAATGTGCTTTTCAGACCAAGTAATCCATTTTTTCACTTGTAATTACTGTGAGTGACTTTGGGGCAACACATTTCTTCCTGGGTTTTGCCTACCTTGAACTCCTCTTTTGGTATTTCTTGGAGACATTAAAGTAGTTCAAGTAGAAAGTTGTCACTGTTTCCAGGGCAATTGATAGGTAAAATTCCTTGTGTTAGTAATAACACTAAAAATGCCTCATCATGAAAGTATTCAGTCACTGCCAAAAGGTTGTCAAGTTTCCGGGGCCTGAGTGTGTGGACAGGTAGTGGGGTCCTGGGGAGCCTGAACTCTCTGGTCCACTTCAAAGGCCTCAGAGCTCAGTGCAGGCAGCTGCCCCGAGAACAAAGGCTGCTCAAGTGAGAAGGCTTTAACCTCTTCCTTGCTGTTGCTCAGCCCAGCTGGCAAGAGATGATGTGTTAAATTCCACAGTCCATAGCTACAATTTGCCTGTGACTTTCCAGATTGTCACTTCTCTGTGGTGATTCTGTAGGAGGCCTGCTGTAAAACTGCCTGTGATCATCTGTGATAACAAGGGTGGGGGCAGAGGTAACAAGGGTCTGGAAACCTCACTGTGGCTGTAACCCTCTCCTTTCACACCTTCTGCCGGAGCCCACACTTTTGGGGGGAGTGTGAGAGACCCAGACTGCCCACGGCAGGAGTGGGTCGGAGGAGAGTCGTGGAGACCGTCCCCAGTCACTGCAAGTGAAGGCTCACGCTGTCATACACCAGAAGATAGAGCAGGGAACTCTGGAAGAAAAGTGTTATTTTTAAAATGTGAAAAACTGTCACTGTTTCTACTACGAGGAGGGAGGTTCCGCCCCGAGTCTCTTCCCAACGTTCCCTGTCTGTCAGAAAGGCAGACAGTGGCCACCCACGCTGGGACTGGAGAAGGGAAGTCTGGGCCAGCCACAGAAAGAGCTGCACGTGGGCTTTTCTGTGTTGGCAGAACGTCCACGGTGAGCCATCTGCATGTGAATTTCCATTTCCAAACGTCGTCAGCAATAGTAAATGCCTAGAAATCCCGCAGATGGATGGAGCTGGTGTGAAGAGGAACAACTTCGACATTGTTTCCTTCCACGAACCTCTTAATTAATTGCTTCCACTTTAATGGAATAATTATGGAACACAGTTTTAATGGCATGTGGCCACAACTGTAAAGAGGATGAAGCTCTGTCCTCCAAATACAGCTCAGCATCTTTGTTCATACTTAGAAATGTGCAGCGTTCTTGTTTGTGTATTGAGAGAGATGTATTCTTACTTTGGTTTTCATGTCTGTTTACTGCAGGAAGCAGACAGTATGAGCATGACCAGTGGAGAAGGTACTAGCCGTCCTCCAGGTAAGTTCACCACCCGCATCTCCAGAAGAAATCAGTCACGTCTGCCTTTATAACATAAATCTTCCGTATCACGTACCAAAGTAAACAGGACTCAGATATTGAATCCTGCTGACCTGGTGCCGAGTCAACTTGGTTTCGAGACACGCTTGCTTCCTCCAGAAAGAGCATGGAGAGAAAAAGAGGCACACCTGGACGCAGAGCCCTGCCAGCGCCCTCCTCTGCTGTCGCAGCTGCAAGGAGACCATGCCTGTGGGAGCCGGGCCTCGCTTGCATGAAGAAGGAAAGATGCTTTTTCAGTGGTGCCTCCGCCCATCATGCAGAAGAGCTTTTGTTGGCTTCTCTCCCGAGCTTGTGCCTGATTCTGTGGCCCAAAACAATCATTGTTAATATCTTCGTGTATTTCATTCTGATCTTTCATTCATATATATGATGCCTAGCTAATTTCATTTTAAAATAAATGGGGATCTGTTGTATTCTAATTTTTTATTAACAACACTAGATTATGAGGGATTGTCTCCTGTTATTAGAAAGTCAGAAAACACTATACAGTAGTCCTCCCTTATCTGTGGGAGAGACACCCCAAGACCCTCAGTGGATGCCTGAGACTGTGGATAGTATGTGTGGAACCCTACATATATGTATACACGTGGCTTTTTCCTCTACGTACATACTGTGGCAAAGCTTAACAAGGAACAGTAAGAGATTAACAGCAGTCAATAACTAATAAAAGTTACGTGAATGTGATCTCTCTCAAAATATCATACTGTAATCACCCTTCTTGCTATCTGAAAACCAAGACCACCACTAAGTGACTCATGGTCGGAGAAGCTGGATGCGGGGCTGATTCATGTCCCGGGCATGACAGAGCAGGAGGTACGAAGTTTCATCACACTACTCACAATGGCGAGCAAGTTAAAATGGATTTCCCATTGAATGTTTTCAGACATGAGTGGACCATGAGGAACCAAAACCCCAGAAAGTGAAGCTGGGCATATTTCAGAAATTCTTTTCTAATCAGAAATTCTAATCAAACATAAGTTTCCAACTATGTGTGCTCTTGGTCCTGAGAAGTGTTTGAACAGAAAAGTAACAACTAACTTCCCACCTTTCTGGTGGAAGAGTTAATTCTGCCTGGAGGGTTCTGCCTGGGAGGCATGACAGCATGTGTGTGACTCCTGTGTCTGTTTCTGTGGAGTCATCCCTTTCATTTCATTTTGCCAGGGCCTGGCTCAGGATTTTCAGTGGCAGTGCCTGTGAGGACAGGCCTGGCCCTCCATGCAGTCACACAGGAAATCCACAGAGAACATGCTGAGAGCAGCCGGCGGCTGTGCTGCCAGCAGGCCTGGTTTATGATGCCGCAAGTGAATGGCACGTTTGTTCCTCTTTATCTCTAAGCATTGGAGGCTTTTGTTTTTTTAAAAAAATTAAGTTCAGAGTAATCCTTTTCATGGAAGAATCTTCAGGTCATCCAAGAATTGAAATTTTAAGCCCCAGATTGTACGGAGCTGTACCTGTGGCGAAAGGAATGACCAGGGTGTTGATGATAGGAAAGATTCAGATGAGGAGTTAGAAAGCCAGCCCTCTGTGGGAGGCCGTCTTCCAGAAACCTCGAACTCATGTCTCTCTCCACCTGAGAAAGGAGAGGAAAAGCTGGTGTGACCCCCCGTCCCGCTGGGCCACGCTGTGGCTCTGAAGGTGCCCAGGGTCCTTAGGAGTGCTCACTTCTGTCACCTGAAGACACTTCCTTCTGGTTGTTGCTCTTTAAAAACAAAATAAGCCCCTGAACGTGCTTGCAGGCCCGTTTGTGTGCCTGCAGTTGACGAATTACCTTGACCAACAGGCCAAAGGCACAGAGCTCCAAAGCGTCATCTTTCCTTAAAATCCTGAGCGTTTACTAAAAAGGGACACGGCCTCTGGGTATTTTATGACATTTGTATTTCTTACATTTTAAATACCCTAACCACTCCCTTCAGTTTCTTCTTAAGGACATTTACATCTAATTATTTTCCATGCAAGTCTTGTAGGACCCACATTTTTGCTAGCTTTGGAAATAGATTTTTTTCATTGCTCTTGTGAGGATTTCCCCATGTCAGTAAACATTAACTTGCTATTTCTTCCATCTTTGCTTATTTGAAACCCTGCTGCTTCTAGATCTATTTCTTTGCATTTGTATAACTTTGAAATAAATTCCTCATCCCTTAGACTAAGAGAGTGGGCATCTCTGAAAATTGTTTTCTCCTTCATAATACCTAAATTCTAGTTTGTCAATGAAATATTTGTGTTTGGTTAACAAGCCTTATTTAAGCCATTAAGTTAATATAATCTTCATTACACTTGAAAAACCAGAGAACTGAATTTTTTGTCATTCCAATATGTAAGTTAACACTGCAGTCAAGTCTTATGATGAAATTTCCATGTATCAAATTGAAAGTAAAGCAAAATATGTTTATTACTCATAATTAATATACTTTCACATTTCTTTGATTCTTTGTAAGACATTTCAGCATGTGGATGTGGGGAATGGTGAGCCTGCCCCAGAAACATCTCCCTGCTGCCACCATGGCCACGGCTCTGTGGTCTTTCACTGACTCCTGAAACTCCACGTAAATCTACCGTCACCCACCCTGTCTTTGACCGTTCCCTTCACCTTCCTGCTCACAGAAAGCTGGCGTTTCCCCCATACCTTGGTGCATAGAGCCGATGCCCCTCACATTCTTGGCCTGTTTCCAGGCTGTTGTAGTCGCTTCAGCATGTAGTGGTGCAGAACACCCATTCACTGTGCTTATGGATTCTGGGCGTTGAGTCCAGGCAAGGCATGGCAGGCATCACCTGTCCTGGCTCCCATGTCTGGGCTTGGCTGGAAGACCTGGAGTCGGACACATATTCGTTCTTGCTTGTATCTGGCTGATGCTGGCTCTTAGATGAGGCTTTTGTCTCTCCATGTGAGCCTCTCATTGGTCCTGAAGACTGGTTAACTGATAACTGGATGGTAACTGGATTCTGAACACAAGCATCCCAAAGGCTAAAGAGCCAGGTAGAAACCATGTTACTCTTCATAGCCCAGCCTCCGAAGTCACAGCATTCAACATCTCTTCTACCATATCCTGTTCATCAAGGCAGACCAAAAAAAAAAAAAAGTCCAAATTCAGATGGAGATGAAGTAGCTGCTTCCTCTTGACTGAGCAGGACAGAGTCCCAGGAAATCATGTGAGACCAGAAGTATTACTATGGCCGTTTTTGGAAAATAGTCTTCTGCACAGACCATTTCCCCTTCTCCATTAAAGCAACAAACTTGGAATCTCATCATCCAACCCTGCCACCCACCAGTCCTCCTTGTTGGCCTTCGGGTTCCTGGCTGTCACTCTTCCCAGTATGACTCTTGTAATAGTTTCTGGCAGCCTTAGTATCCTGTAGCTGATCCTTCCGGTGCCCTGATCTCAGTTTCTTGATGTCCCCTCCCAGTGATCTTGTTCCCCACCTTTGGCCTTGTCATTACCAGTAACTCAACTCCTTCACAGTCTCAGTCCCCAGCACTCTCCAGCCACACAGCTCGTTACCTCTGGCACACGGTGATTCCTCAGTCAGACAGGAGCTGGGTCCATTGACCCAGCACACTGCAGCCAAGTGCCCGTCATCGGCCCTGGTCCCTTCTTCACCTGTCCTCCCCTATCTGCTGACTTCCGTGGCCAGTAATGGAAGTGACTTTCTTGTATACACTACTTTGCCTCTCTTATTTTATTGTGTCTATGTGATAAAACCACACACCTCTGTTAAATCCAACTCTGCTTTTAGAATGTGGCTAGAGAAAATTCCACAGTCATCATTACTGGTCCCACCTTAAATCCAGTGAGCCCTGGGTGCTGCCCGGTGGCCATTCCCCACTTCCCCCCGCTCTTCAGATGGTTGGTTCGTGTCCTCTGCTCAACCCTCCAGCACTTCTCCTGTCCTCAGTCACAGGTGACAACTTTGCTTTCTGTAAGTTCTCACACCCATATTTGCTACCCTTCAAGCATCTGCATCATCAAGTCAGAATTCATAAACAGAATACCAGTAGAAATAGACAAATCCACAACAGAGGAAGGAAGTATCCACTTTTTAACCTACCCACATGGATGAGCTCACTCTGCTCCTACTTAAGGCCATCTCTCCAGCTGTGAACCCAGGGTCCCTCAGCTGCTCAGACAGCCCCTTGTCCCTGAGTCATCAGCGGTGTCCCCTCCATGCTGTCCATCCCATCTTACAGAAAACCTCTGCAACCTGCTTCTCACTCCAGCGGCCACATCATGTTTCTTTATAGAAAAATAATGTTGAGCCCAGAATCCTAAGGTCAGCCAAATTAGCATTCTACACTAAGAGGAAAAATTAACACATTTTCAGGAATCAGAAATTCTTTGACCCATAGATCCTTTCCAAGAGAAACTGGATAGCAAAATGAGCACATCTAACAGGAATACATGGGCAATGAGAAACAATGTTGAGTACAGAAGTTAGTAAAATTTCAGTCATTGCTAAGCAACTATTAACCCAAAGCAAAGAAGCCGAACAATTGGAGACTAAATTTCCATATTATTTCAAGGAAAGAGATGAATGAGGGCAATGAGATAAAAAGAAAAAAGCATACTAAATTTCTTACCTTGCTTAGAAAGGACACAAATTTTTATTAAATCTGGATTTTTTGGAAAAATGTAAGTTTATGTATGCTGAAATGTTAAGTGTGCACATTAAAAGAAGAAAAGTAAATAATAAAAGGAAAGTCTTAAAGCTATCATCCTCATGCATCTGGCATAATAAATGAAAATTACAAGCAAAATACAAGGAGAAATAGACTCAGTAGTAGGACACTTAACATGCATTTCACTCTCAGAAATCAAGATTTCATAAAACCAAAAGAAATGACATACATTTGAGTAAGTAAACAAGCTTATTCTAATAGAAATATACAGAACAAATAGATACCTTTTTATTAATATTCTCAAACACAGATGGACAGTTCACAAAATTTAACCATGTAGTAGACCCCAAAGTAAACCGCAGTCAAAATACTGAAAAGCCAATTTACTGAAATAACACAAGCCTATTTTCTGCCCTTAAGAAAATAGAGACCGGGAGCGGTGGCTCACACTTGTAATCCCAGCACTTTGGGAGGCTGAGGTGGGTGGATCACCTGAGGTCAGGGGTTCGAGACCAGCCTGGCCAACATGGAGAAACCCTGTCTCTACTAAAAATACAAAAATTAGCTGGACATGGTGGTGGGCGCCTGTTGTCCCAGCTATTCAGAAGGCTGAGGCAGGAGAATCGCTTGAACCTGGGAGGTGGAGGTTGTAGTCAGCCAAGATTGCGCCACTGCACTGCAGCCTGGGTGACAGAGCAAGACTCTTTAAAAAAAAAACAAGAAGAAGAAAAGAAAAATAGAATGAGAAATCAACAACAAAAGGATAAAAAGCAAAAATTTTTCCACTTAGAAATTAACTCATCATTTAAAAATGTGTATTGAGGAAATCAAAACCAAAATTACTTTTACAAATAGAAGTGTTACCTTAAGAAATTCATGGGAGGGGAATGATGTCAGAGAAGATGGCAGACCTGGAAGCACCAGGGATCTGTATCCTCACCTAGACAAAAATGGCACTGGCAGAAACTAACCAAAGTAAGTATTTTGGAACTCGGGAGTCTACTTGACAACTTGCAGCCTCTAATGGGAAGCTTGCCTGGTAAGTTGTGGTTAGTTTCCATCAGTTTTGGATGCCTGGTTCCCAAGTGCATGGTAGACAGTCATGCACACATTCCTGGTGCAGTTTGCTGGAGCCAGGATGAGCAATAAGGACCCTGGCTAAAGCATCTTCATGGGATCTAATGGAGGGACACTGGTGAGTTTCTATTGATTTGTTTTTGCTTTTTGGGGGAGTCAGGCATTTAAGGATCAGGACATTCAAGAGCAACCATATATAAGAGAAAATTTAGAAAGCTCCAGCACATGGCCAGGGGAGTGGCAGGTTCAGAAAAAAACTAAGAAGAACTGAGACGTTTTTTCCTCAGGCTGGTCTTCACCACAGAGGCACCCTTTAACAAAAAGCAAACCCAAGGGGAGGAGGATTATCTGATTTCCAGAGGTACAACGTTATAAGATTCAAATGTCTGTTTTTCAGCGATAAAGAAAATTACATGGCATACAAGAAACAGGAAAGTATAGCCCATTCGAACAAAACAAAAAATAAATGGCAGTAAATATTTGTGAAGAAGCCTAGATGTCAGACTTAGTGGACAAGACTTTGAAACAGCTATCTTAAAGATGCTTAAAGAAAACATGGACAAAGTCCATTGAAAATGGACTCAATAAGGATAAATTACAAATAGGATCCAAAAAGAAATTCTAGATCTGAAAAGAACAGTAACTGAAATGAAAATTCACCAGAGGAGTTCAGAAGCAGATTTGAGCAGACAATAAAGGATCAGCAAACTTGAAAACAGGAAAATTATTGAGCCTGAGAAATGGAATGAAGAATGAAGAAACGTGAACAGAGCTTAAGGAACCTGGGAAACAGCAAGTGGACCAACACACACATTTCAGGAGTCTCAGAAGGGGAAGAGAGAGAGAAATAGAATAAATAATTCTGAAAACTTCTCCTATTTGATAAAAGACATAAATCTGCAAATCCAAGAAACTCAACAAACTCCAGCTAGGATAAACTTGGAAAGAGACTCATACCGAGACACATTATAGCCAAACCATTGAGAGCCAAAGACAATCCTGAGAGTGAGAAGTTACCAATCAGATAGATTACAAGGGACCTTCAATAGAATTATTGCCATTTTATCAGAAACTTTGGAGGACAGAGCACAATAGGTAGATACATTTAAAATGCCGAAAGAAAAAACACTGTCAACTGAGAATTGTCTGTCTGGCAAAACTATCCTTCAAAAATGAAGGAACCACTCCCAAATAAACATAAGCTGAGGGAGTTCATTACCACTAGACTTGCTGTGCAAGAAATGCCAAAGGGAAATCCCTCAGGTTAAAATTAAAGGGCCCTAGACAGTAACTTGATGCCTGGTTCCCAAGTGCCACATGAAACAGTAAAAAATCTCCAGTAGAGATAAATATATGGGGAATTTTAAAAGCTAGCATTATTATAATTTTGGTTTAGAACTGCACTTTTTATTTTCTATATGATTTGAAAGACAAATGCATAAGAAACAACTGACTAATCTACATTATTGAGTTCACAGTGTATAAAGATGTCATTTGTTTCAACATTGTCTCCTACAATAATTCATTAGCTTGATTTCCCAGCCTACTTTTTTTTAATTTGAGGTTTAATTTTTTTCAAAGTAAAACATTCACATAGTTTAGAGAGTCAAATAGTTCTATAGGCTGTTTTTAAAAGCAGAATAATTTAGAAATTATTCTGTGTTTCCCAGAAACACCTACTTATACTTTCAGCTTTTCAGATGATTATTTCCTAATAATCTGTGTACTTCTAAATAATATTCCTATTGCTATTTCTTTATTTTCTGTTGTAGGGATTACCTATCTAGCACTCAGTATGGACATCAAAGGATTTCCTCTCTTGCCTCTCATCTCACTGCGTTTCCCAGTTCTCTCGAATGTTTTTAATTTTAGTTAGTTTATATTACTATTTCCATGAAATCACTGTTCACAGCTAAACCAAATAATTAGTTACTTTTACTTTTTCACTTATCACTTGTTTTCCCTAGATTCTTGTTTTTTCCTGTGAGTTTATTTAGTTTTCTATACATTTATCATAATTTCAGTTCTCAGTTACAGAAATCTCATTTCAGTACACAGTACACCTACATATTAGGCATCCTGTCAATTTCATCTTCTCGACATATCTTCTGCTCACTGGCCCAGCCCTGCCTTGTGAGCTGTGGCTGTCATCCCTCTCTCTGGGATTGGGGCACTGAGTCCCATACAATCCTCTTTCTTGATTTATTTCCTTATCCTGAGAGAAGAGGAGAATAGGGAATATGTTTTTTGAGGCCTTGCAGGTCTGAAAATGTCTTTATTATACCTTCATATTTAATTAAAAGTTTACCTGGTTGTAGAATTCTAGGTTGGAAATAATTTCTTAGAATTTTGAAGACATTGCCTCATTGTCTCCCCACTTCCAGTGTTTCAGGCAGGCATCTGATGCTTTTCTGGTTGTCGATGCTTGTCTGTACCCATATTTTCTCCCTGGATGTTTATAAGGGCCTCTCTTTGTCCCTATTTGTGAAATTTTGTGATGAGAGACCTTGGTGTGGATTTGTTTTTACCTACCATGCTGGGCACTCTGTAGAATTTTCAGTGTAGCCCCTCAGTCCTTCATCACAGAACACATGTCCTAGCAACTTAAATTGGCCTGACCAGATATCAGTGTGATTGCCTCAGTTCATCTTTGACTGTTAGCTTCATTATTGTAGAGAATGTCCAATCAAACTGTCCTGCCTGAGCAAAAAGTGCAAGTAGTGTCTTTGCCACAGTTTCTGTCCCATCCTTAGCATCAATGGGAGGAGGAAAATGGGTGGAAGGGCATCTGACTTCTTCCCAGGTGGCCTTTTTATAATTTTCTGGAATCTTCTTCCAGAATCCGTCTGTCTTGCCTCTTTCTGCTGAGCCTCCCTCCACAGTAGAAGCTGCTTTTGGTGTGGTGCCTCTGTCAGTGAGCTTCCTACCCCCCTCATCCAATTCTCCACTTAAAAGACGCAGCTCTTTCCATCTTTTCCCAATATTAGAAGCTTCAACTTCAAGATTTTGCATTACTGAGATTTCACTGCATTTACTTCAACTTTCCATGTATTTTATTTGCCAACTCATCTCTGTCATTTCCCATCTACAGACTTGAGTTTGTGACTCTGACCTGTGGCAAGGAACATGTTTCCCCCACTCGGGATGGGTGAGCTTCCTCTCGAAAAGACCCAGGCATGGCTGCCTTGTGGTCCTGGGGCACCTGCCTGTCTAGCCTTTTGGTGCTTCCAGTAGAGGATCCCATGGGGGAGGCCCAGCCCCCAGAGCCCTCAAGCCTCACCTCCCATTGTCAGTGCTCCTGTCTGCAAAGGTAGCAGTGCCATAAAGCTAATTCATTTCTTTCAGATCTGGAAAAGTTTTCTTGAATGATTTCTTTGATGATTTTCTGCCTTCCATTTTATCTGTTCTGTTCCCTGTCTCAGAGGTCATACACTATATCATAGTCCTGTAATGATCTTATATTTTCTCTCCTAATATCTGTCATTTTGCCCTACTTTCTGGGAAGGTTTCTCAACTTTATCTTTCATCCCTTCTATTAATTCTTTAATTTTGCTGTTTTTAAATTCTGAAAGCCCAGACTGTTCCTTTTTTGTTGGAAAGTCTTTGTTTCATGGCTGCAACACTTTGTCTTCTGTCTCTGAGGAAATTGTGTCAGTAGTTTTATTTTGTTATTTCATAGTGTCCTTTGTAGACACTATTTTTTCCAAGTTTCTTTTTCTGTTTATTTGGTTGTTTCGGTCTGTTTTCATTTTCAGTTTTTCTTGTGCAATGCCTGGTGATTCTTGAATGCCTGGTCTCGTGTAGGAGCTGGGCTTTAAAAAAGTGGCCGAAAGCCTGCCTGCCTGATTGGGTCTTCAGCTGTCTTGTCAGTCATGGGGTCCTTGGGGAAGTCCTGATCTTAGAATCCTTAGCTTTTTCAGTTTCCTTAGATAAGAGTCCTCCGGTCTCTTCTTGGAGACACAAGGAGAGTGATACAGTTTAGAAATTCTAGAGAAGCTCTGAGCCTTTGAAACTGGGGGAGGGTAGGAGGTGACAGAGGAGGGCCTTGGGACAACTTCTAGGCTTCTGACTTGAGTTGGGTTCAGATTTTACCACCATGACCTTAGGAAATGCAGGGGAGGACACAAGCAGAGGAGAAAGACACAGCTTTGAGGACCGCTGTGGCTGGGCAACTGGCGTAGGGCAAGAGGTCTTGACTCAGTGTCTACCGCTTGTTAGCACAGGGCATGGGCATGACAGCCACCTTGAATCTGCACGTATGTCTGAAAGGATAACATTACCTCCCCCAGGATTAAATGAGAGAATGTGTATCCATAAAGCATCTAGCCTCACGCAGCACAGTGAGCACACACCACTGTATTCGCAGTGGCACAGCTTCCTTCCAACACTAGAGGCATGCAGGCCCGTCAGGCTGGACACAGGCATGGCAGGGACCAGCACCACTCAGGAATCTTGTAGAGACCCAAGAATAGAACCTGGGAATACCAGCACTCGTGGGTCTATTGGAAAAGGTGAGTCTACAGAGAGGGGCGGGGAGAAAACTGATCACACAGCACCACAAGCTGTTAGGGCACATCCCGAGGAAACACATGCAGTGTCCCTGAGATGCCAGGGGCCCATAATTAGTCATAGGTTAAAATGGCTGAAAATGTGATCTTTGGTTTCAGCAATTAGGAGATCCATAGTGATGGCTTTGATCTTCCGTTCAGGAAGGGAGGGAGCAGGTCTGAAGGGCATTCTAGAATTAGGTCAGATAGGTATATAAAAAATAGAACAAAGTTTTCCCAATCAATCTTGACATATCTTACAAATCCACAGATCGGTCACTTTGCCACATTCACACACACCTGGAATTCAGCCACTGCACTCACAAAGGGAACTACAAGTGACAGATCCACAAGTCCACAGTCGACAGATGCTCCTCAGCCTCAGCCACTCACATTTCCTGGGGCTGCGTCCCACACCCCAGATCATCCGGCTGCAGCTCACTTTCCACTGGATGAGGGAGACATTGATTCTGTCACCTGTCCCAGGAGTCGGCTTGGAATATCACATGATTGCTGGTGTTTTAGGTGGCCCAGCTGATACCTACTTGCCGGAATAGGACAGAACCCTTTCAGGGTTGAAGATAGCATTGTTTAAAAACTTGGACATTGAGCATAAAGTCAGTGTATCTTGCTTATTCTGCAATCAAGGCATATGATGAAATTCACCGTGCATTTTACACAGATGCCCAGTACAGATGTGTTGCATGGCATCACGTGGACGTGGCTTAAGCCGCCCTGCTGTGCTGTGCATCCTACGTGCAGCAGTTAGAGTGGGGCTGACTCTTAGAGCAACAAGGAGTTGAAGCAGAGTGGAGACACAGCTCAGGGGGCTTCAGAGAACCTTCTGGCAGACACGTCATCAAAACAACCTGCCGGCCACATAAAAGTCTCACTGATCTTCACCCTTAAATACAACGATCGTGTTTAATTTAAACATTAGTAAATGTTTACATATACATGGTGAATGTGTTTTCAGAAAAGAAGAAAGGAAGAACCATCTTCCTGTGGTCAGCAGAGGCTTGTGCTCTGCTAAGTAGCTGAGAGCAGCCTCTGTGAACTCTCTCCTTTGGAAAGGTGGAAAACAGCAGGAACACCTCTCCTCCATCCCACACGTGCCCTGGCCACATCTGCAGCACCAGCTTGGCATGCAGTGTCCTCTGACAGCTGCCCTCAAACCTGTCACCCTTGGTTTAGGATGCGATTTCATGCAAGTCACTTTCACACTGGCTTTTTTGACACATGTGTCTGGTACAAGTTCATAAACTCCATAGAGATGTGCACATCAGTGTGTATGCTGTGACTTCTTGTTTAAGTTTGTCTTGTCAAAAATGGCCTTATCATTAGCTCACGAGCTCTCCATTGGAGAGAGGAAGTGACTGGCCTGACTCAGGGCTCATAGAAGATGACCTGGTGGCACACACAGGGGTGGGCAGGAGTATGCCCGAGGCCCCTCCTCCATTCCAGCATTTCATCTGCCAGTGCCTTGGACGAAGCCACCATGCAGAGGAAGCACCACGACCTCACAGACTGAGGGCTTGGTGGCTCTCCTGCATGTGGTGACAGTGTTCCATAATGCAGTCTTGTGACTTCTTGCCAAATACAAATGGTCTGCTATTACTTGCAAGAAAACCTAACTGTTTGCTTTTGTCTTTCATCAAGACCTGTTACTAAAGTTCGAGAGCTGGTAAGGCTGTAGGGCATCTAAGACAGCCCTCCCAGGTGACAAGCGGAGTCCATGTGGTTTGCGTGGGGTATTGTGACAGCATCATCACCTGGCCCTGCTCTGCACTCGGCCACCTTTGGTTTTTGACTGCCTAAGCCAGTGTCATTGTCCTCAAGGAGATGGGTTTGCTGCAGTTCAGGATTTCTCCAATTCAAGTCATGTGTACATTCCCTTGGAAAGAAGAAAAAGTGTGGAGTCCTGTGATTTGTGATTGCTCACCCAATGTTATTTAAATATGTGCAAACATAACTTAGATTCCTTATGCTTAAGGTTCTTTCTTAATACAACTTTCAATCTAAGGCATCGCAGAAGTGAAATGAAAACAAATTATAAACACACACTGTTGTTGCCACAACCCCCCGCAGTGATGAAATTTAGTCAAATGGTGATGAGATTTAGTCAAACAGTGATGAGATTTAATCAAACGGTGATAAAATTTAGTCAAATGGTGATGAGATTTAGTCA
>NW_012102576.1:2718951-2719483 GCF_000951045.1 Mandrillus leucophaeus | reverse complement strand
GCGCCGTGAGCCGGGTGGGCAGGACCCGCGCGTGCGTGTTGACCAGGCTGGTGAGCAGCGTGTGCTGGGTGGAAGGTCTTGGAAGAGCAAAAGCAGGAGAGACATGAGAACAGAGTCTTGGGTTAGACTGTGAGGACCCTGGATGCCTGGGAGGATCTGGACTTGTTTATGCATTTTTCAGGGACTTTCTATGAGAGATGGTTTTAGAAAGATCACTCTGGCCACACGAAGCAGACGGAAGGAACCAAGCTGCAAGGGAGGAAGCCAGGAAGTCAGTGCGCCACACTGGTTCTCTCATTCATTACAGAACTTGCACCAGGGCTTATGATGTGCCAGGCGCTGAGTCTGGATGCTGGGAAGCTGTTCTGTGGACACCTGCCCTTGAGGACCTGTGTCCAGTGCGCGGCAGATGAACCCACACAGGAGGGCGCGCAGGAGGAGGCTGAGGCAGGAGAATGGCATGAACCCGGGAGGCGGAGCTTGCAGTGAGCCGAGATCGGGCCACTGCACTCCAGCCTGGGCAACAGAGCCA
>NW_012102576.1:2713720-2716606 GCF_000951045.1 Mandrillus leucophaeus | reverse complement strand
GATGAGATTTAGTCAAACAGTGATGAGATTTAATCAAACGGTGATAAAATTTAGTCAAATGGTGATGAGATTTAGTCAAACAGTGATGAGATTTAGTCAAACGGTGATGAAATTTAGTCAAACAGTGATGAAACCAGCCAGTCATTGGAAATGCCCTGATTTCTTCCTTTTCCCTCATGTTGAGCCAAGTGTGCGAGCTGGTCCTGGGTGCCTGGAAGGCTACTGGCCATGTGCGTCTGCAGTCCCCTGTGCCATCCTTGGGCCCTGTGGCCTGTGCTCCTCCTCCAGCCCCCATTTCCCCAGTGGCCCTTGCTGCCTGCATGGCTGATTTTGTTCCTGCCATTGCTGCAGGTGCTGTGGGCAATGTCACAGCATGGAAGCCCAGTAGGTAAGCCCCTCAGGCCTGTAGAAACAGCCCTTGGCTTGCAAGCTGTTTGTTTTTCTGAAGGAGGAAATTGAAGGGTGAAATCAGTCTAAGAATCTGATTTATCTCATTATTGCCAACTTTATTAGATGTTAGATAAAAAACAGTCAACTTCAACCTTTTCTACCTGGCATGTTATCTGAACTAAAAAGAAAAAGAAGCAGCAGCCCTTCAAAAAGAGGTTTATCTTTATTTCTTTATGACTTCCTAAAAAGTCTCTTTTATCTGTGGAAGCTGGAGTAAGAATAAACCCCATAAGACACATTGTGAGAGACTGAGGTGATTTCTGTTGGCAGCACCCACACCCTGGGCCGGGGTCCCGCAGGCCTCACCCTGACCAGGAGACAACCTGAGAACCCAGGGCAGTCCAGGTCACACGTGGACGTCAGGAAACCACCAGCTCTTCACTGATTACAGCTTTGCGTTTCCCCACGGGGGCCACTGAACTTTAATCACGTTTTCAATAAAACCAGATACAGTAGTCCAGGAAGGTCATGCAGGTCATACGTTTCCCCACTGGCTCTCTCTACAATTTCACTGTCTTCTGATCCCATCTTATATGAGACAGTTTAATACCAAGAGTGAAAGGGGCCCTGGGGGTGTTTCTAGGTGTCCACTCAGTCCTCTGCCCCTTTGTGAGCATCGGGTTTGTACGTTTTTATGAAATGGTTTGAGACAGGCTCTCCCTTGACCCAGTCCCTGTAGCTATAAAAGTATGGACAATGCAGATAATTCTGTTAAATTAAGATACCAATTTGTCTATTAAATCAATTACTTCCAGCCACAGCCCTTACTATTCAAATCAAGACAAAAAAAATCTGTGGAGTGTGAGGAAGCGACTGAACATGTCTCTTCCAAAAGCTCCTCTGGGGATGAGAGATGGGCAGGAAGCAGGGTGTGTTTGTGAAGGAGAAATGTGAATTTCACGTGAAAGGGAGAATGTTTTCCAACTCCTGGGGTTGGAGTTGGCCGTCGGGAAGCTGGTTTTGAGATGGTGGTGTCGGTGTTGGGTTGGAGTTGGCTGTGGGAAGCTGGTTCTGAGATGGTGGTGTAGGTGTTGGGTTGGAGTTGGCTGTGGGAAGCTGGTTCTGAGACGGTGGTGTTGGTGCTAGAGGTGCCACCCCTCAGGAGGCTTTCTGGGTTCTAAGGTGGCAGCGCCAGTTTATAGTTCTAGAATTTTATTTCTATCTGAAGGGTTTTAACAGAGAGTCAGATGCTCTTTTTTTCCTCAGAAATCCTCCTCTCCCTTTGCTCCTTTACAATATTCTTGGGTTTTGTACATTTCCTGGCAACAATTTGACCCTTCAGTCTCAAAGCTGGTTTAAAGGAGGGTTCTTGGCATGAAGTAAGACCGAGCCATCAGCTTTTCATAAAAGTTCTCCCAGTACAGAATCAGTTGACTCCCAAACTAAGTATTTCTGCATTTATATAACAAAATTGCTTTCCTGTTATGTTTGGATACTGGAAGACTTTTTTCTTTTATGAAAAAGCAGCAGGCACTCATTGGGCCATGAGGTTTGCCAGGGTGCTGTGGGTAGGTGTCCAAAGACAGAAATCAGATGGTCACAGACAACACAGATTCTGTCCAACCCAGTTACCCTCCAGCAGCAGGTCTCATTCTCCATGGTCCCAGACCCCTCTACACTTAAAAGTTACTGCGGATTGCAGGTTTACCAGAGAATTTTTAAAATATGTGTTTATTAATTCATTTCAAAATAACAGTACACCACCTACATGTTAATGTTGTTTTTGCAAAAAGCCTCTATATTTTCCAAAAAAAAAAAATTAGAAGAGCAGCATTTTTTTTACACTTTTGCAAATCTGCGTAATATCTGAATCCCATGAAAACCGGGCCACATGCACACTCCTGCAGTCAGCCCACAGCAATGTGTTGTTTTGCTGTTGAAGTCAAAAAGAAAAGTCAGGGAGGTGCTTGTTAGTGGCCTTTTTGGGGAACTGTGGACTCTTCCCTGATACCACATCAAAACTCCACAAGTGGTCATCCTCTAAAGACCACAGTGTAGAATCTGAAGCCGGTCGGTGACCGCGCGCGTGCTGCTGTATCACAATCCATTGGTCTGTCCTGCACTTTGAATGAATCTTTTTCCTGTGAACATCATGCTTGGGTCATGTGGAAGATACTGGTTCAGTGAGTTATGGAAATCTTCCAAATGCGGACACAGTTCAGTAGACAGTATTTCCAAAATCACGTGTGCAGCGTACAGGGCCTCGTACATTGCAGACTGGTTGTGTCCACAAGCGTGCTGTCCGTGCTGGATGCCAGGGCCCAAAGATGAGTCCACCTGGGCCTGCCCACCAGAAGCTCATTCTTGAGCGGGGCAGACAGGAAGACGGGGCGACCCATGTGGGTGAGATGACAGCACGGACTCAGGTAACTGGAACAAAGAAGAGGGTGGCGCGCGCTGTGAGCCGGGTGGGCAGGACCCGCGCGTGCGCCGTGA
>NW_012102576.1:2697217-2713180 GCF_000951045.1 Mandrillus leucophaeus | reverse complement strand
AAAAAAAAAAAAAAAAAAAAAAAAGAGGGTCGGTGCATTCACGATCTGACCCTTTAATCCCATTGCTGTTTTCTGCCTTCCTTCTCAGTAAGCTGTTTAGCGCCGTTTGTCTATCCCCTCCTTTTTTTTGGAACACTCACACGTGATCACCCGGCTGAAAGATGGTTAGAAAAAGAAATTATTAAGAGCCTGGAAAATCCACAAACCAGTGAGCCAGCCCCTGATGCGCGGAGACGCCTTCCCTTCCTGTGTTTCTGGCGCGGGTGCAGACCTTTCCCCAGCCTGGAGGGCGCTGCCTGTGAGAGGTTTCGGAGGCGGCTGCAGCCTCGGCATAGGCCGGTCAGCCACTGCGCTGCTGTTGGTAAAACTCAGCCTGGGACCTGAGGCCAAATGCAAGCTCAGGCCGCAACTACCAAGGAAACCTGCCCAAGTGGGCCGGACGGAAGGGAGCGCCGGGATCCCCTTTCAGGAGGTGAGATTGTTTTTTACAACGGAAAGGAAGATAAGCCCCGCCCCCGGCGACACCCTGGCCGTCCCTGGCTGCTGCCTTCTGGCCAGTGTGCAGCTGAACTCAGCTCTTACTGAAATCATTTTTAGGAATTAATACTGGTGAACTGACAGGTTTCTTTTTTAATACAAAGTTGAATAACCGCTTAAAACAAGCCAATAAAGAAGAATGAGATGTTTTTAAAATCAAGAATTTGGCCAGGCTCAGTGTCTCACACCTATAATCCCAGCACTTTGGGACGCTGAGGCGGGGGGATCATTTGAGGCCAGGAGTTCGAGACCAGCCTGGCCAACACGGCAAAACCCAGTCTCTACTAAAAATACAAAATTTAGCCGGGCGTGGTGGCGGGCGCCTGTAATCCCAGCTACTCGGGAGGCTGAGGCAGGAGAATCGATTGAACTCAGGAGGCGGATGGAGGCTGCAGTGAGCCGAGATCAGTCCACTGTACTCCAGCCTAGGTGACAAAGTGAGACTCTGTCTCTAAAAAATAACAAATAAATAAAATCAAGAATTTACTAAGCATAACGTAGTTTAATGTTATCCTTGTCCCTTTGAGATGTGTTACAAAAACATGTCTGATGGGAGCTCGAGAGCCATGAGTCCCTCATCCTGTTTTCAGTGAATTTTTTCTCCATACCCCTCCCCAGCCCAGGAGCACAAACGGGCCTGGCCTTAATCTAAAGTCTCTCTATTTTTTTTCCTACTGCACTCAGGCTCCCAATAGCTGCTCTTCTCTTCCTCTTTTGCCTACTAGCTGGAACAGGAATTTAAATCCAAGAAGCCTGCCCCCTGTACAGGACACAGGTGGATGTGCAGAGATGGTCCAGGTGGAACTGCCTTGGCTGAATGTCTGCAGCTGTGCCAGTTGCCCAGGCATGTGAGGAGGGCGGCCGAGGCTGCCTCACAACCTCCGGCCAGTCATCAGTGGGCTGGATGGGTGCAGTGGTGGTGTGAGGACACAGGACAGTGGAGGCCGTAATCCACGTCCCCTGAGCAACCTTTCACACAGCCACCCACCACTCCCACGTACCAGAGAGCTCTGCCCCACCCAGAGCAGGACCTGTGTCCTGAGAAGCCGCCTGGCAGCCGTGGCTTCTCCCAAAGGCCTCTGTCCCAAGCCGCCAGTTCTATGGCTGCATGGCTGCTGTGGTGGCATTCTTAATGCACACAGGCCCTGGGCAGGGGGAGCCCAGGAAAGCGCTTCAGCTCCTGCATATTCCTGGATGAGTTTCACCCCCCGTGGTTCCCGGCTGCTCCAGGTCAGCATCCTCTTGTGCCCAGCTGGCTTAGAGTTAACCTAGAAAACACAGTTGAGGAACTAAATCTTCCACTAAGTAAGGGTATACATTCCAAAGCCAATTAAGGGGTGATGGATTAGAAGGCTGTCCCCTCCAGTGTGGCTGCCTCCCAGAAATCACACATTCTGGACCATGGAGGTGTCAGGCACAGACCTCACCTCCACCAGCAGGTTGCCCTCTTCAGACGCCAGCTCAGGCTAGAGGGCAGGCAGCGATAATGCACCTGGCCCCTGAGCACTTAGACCTACCGGCTCAGGTCTGTTCTGCCCTGCTTGGCACAGATTCCCCAAGGGCAGCATTCTGTCCTGTGCACGGCTGAGTCTCCACTGACTTGTGGAGCTTCTGGCACATTCTTAGTCATTTGAAAAGCTATTAAATGAAGGAGCCTATGAGGTGTGTGGATTCGCCTTCACCTTGGAAGGAGCAGGAGCTGTGGGTCACCATGGATGGACATTCTAAGACTGTCCTTGCCTGGAAGCACAGAACAGCTCAGTGGGCAGCCTCCCCAGGCATGCAGGGAGCCCGCCCCCCCCAGCCCAGCCCAGCCCAGATGCTCCCGAACATCTGGAAACACGGTGGTCCCAGCTGCTCTGTGTTTCAACAGGAAGGACAGAGGCTCATGAGAGCCGGGGGCATGGGGGAAGCTGAGGCAGGGAATCCACAGGGGATGTGTCAGCTCCTCTTGGAGACGTGGTTCTGTTTTTCTTTTCATGTGGTTTCATGGAAAATACCTTCTTGAAAAATATCAGCAAAAGTCAAAGAACTTTTTACAGGAAAGAAAATAAATGCACCAACTTATCTGCCTGCGTATCAGACGTGATCCCATCAAATGAGGAGAAACCCCCCATAGAGAATGTCTACCTTCCGTAAGTGAATAAAGTCACAAAACGTATTACCTGATGATTGCCGTTTTCATTTCAACATCATCCTTGTTAATTTGTCTACACAAGTTTTATTGTTCACTTAACTTGAAGCTTACTTTTAAAGACAAAATCCACGAACCCATCGCACATGCTAAGCAGTTACACTCCTGGATGCCCAGGAGCTTGTTCAGGCATCTGTCTATTCACTCATTCCCCTTTTTGGAGCAATTACTGTGCCCAGTGTTGGGGCAACAAAGGCACGAGACAGTTCTCATCTTCAAGTTGCTCCCAGGCTGGCTCTGCTACCTTAGAGCTATGAACAGAGATCTTCCTGAATTCGCCTTTTGGCCTCAGGATGATGTGGTATAGAAACAATTCATTAGCAAACAGTCGCCTAGAAATTTAGAGCCGTAACATTTGTTAAGGAACGCGCAGGAAAAGAACACACACTGATGCTTTGAAACAAAATAAAAACTCATTGCATTATATTTGGGCTTAAGGTGTGAATTACGTGCAAGGACATCTGCTCCGTCCGAATTTCTTGAGTATCTGATGAAGGCCGGACACTTCATTCACTCCACATCTAAATTCATCGTAGTGTTTGACTTCATTGTTACTGCAAACACTGGAAAGAAACGAAAAACTATCAGATAAAAGTGTTCTCAGTTCTGAGCAGCAAAGAGACTGTTAAATAATTAACATTTAGAACACTGATGGAAAATATTTGGTGTTTTCTCCCTTTTCCAAGTTAATCTAAAACAAGCCACAGTAAATGCCCCAAAACGTGTTTCCTGTACCCTCCATGGAAGAGAAGCTGCAACTTTAACAGGCCCTCAGGGCTTCCTGCCACACTAGCCCCCTGCCTGCAGCATCCATTTCAGGAGTGGGGAGAGAACCATGATGTCCATCCACATTGTTGTCCAAATGTCCAGAGTGAGTGCAACTGGGGTGGGGGTAATAGGCTGTCAGCAGAAACACACAGAGAGAGGCTCTAAGAGAAAATGACATTGATTTGGGACATAGGACACTGCAATGAAAATACACGTGCCCTAGTAGATGATGTGCACATTCAGGGAAGTCAAAGAAGACAAAGGTTTTTAAGGGAAAAGTGAGGAGGAACACAGGATTGTTTTGAGATAAGTATCCTTGGCTACAAAGATGAATAACGAGGGAGATTCCAGTTCAGTGCCGGGCAGGCACTTGCTGGACAGATGTAGAAGTGTTTTTTGTGTAAGGTTGCAACAGCGTTTGTGCAGGGTGATGATTTTTTCAGTCTTTTGCAATTGTTTTTGCGCAGTGGTGCATGACCACCCTCCCTTTAGGGTCTGTCCCAGCTCTATTTATCAGAGCTTTTTTTTTAAAAAAATATGGAACGCTTCACGAATTTGCGTGTCATCCTTGCACAGGGGCCATGCTAATCTTCTCTGTATCATTCCAATTTTAGTTTATGTGCTGCCGAAGCAAGCACGTCACAGCATTTGTTAACAGAAGCGACCCCATTTTGATTTTGATTCTTACAGCGTCCACATTTTCCACTTTGATCAAGCTCTCTCTCCAAAAGTATCACCGATCAATCCTGCTGCAATGAGGTCTGATGCTCCCTGGTGCCAAGATGGACCTGCCCTGGGTTGCTGGTGTGGTCCCACATTGTGGGCTGTGATGGGTGGGTAGGGATCAGTGTCAAAACCGTTAAGCCACATCTGAGCAACAAGGGAGGTTTGAAGGGAGTGGCTGTCAGGCTAAGTCTACCTAAAATCTAGTATTAAGTTCAATTTTGTCTTTTTCCATAGTCTTCTGTTATCATCTGAAAGTGCTGGGCGAGCATGATTCTGTTAGGAGTTGCACGTCTACAAAAATTTAACAAGTAACAAATACCAAGTTTTAAAAGGGGAAATTCAAAGTAAAATTATTAGTAATGTGACTATCCTAGTCTGCATAATGGTTTTGAGCCACGAACCTAGGCTTAAAGGCAGCCAACTGGATAAATCAATTGGCCATGACCCCGTCAAGTGAAATAGGTGGGCATTAAGAGGGGTAAAAGTCTTATTATGATACAGAGTTCTGTTCTAACGTCGGAAAAAGCTGTCTACAGCATGGAACCATCCAGTTCTCAGCCTGGTTTGCAGTTTGAACGTCTCTGGCTATGGCAGTGGATGTTTTGGTAAGTGGGGTGTTCCTCAAACATCAGACATGAGACTTGTTCCTTAAAATTTATATAGTTTCAGCTTAAAGGGCTTCAGGAAGAGAGCAGTATTCAATTTTAGTAACTCTATGTAAGAAAGTTGGATTGGAGGAGTTACGATAATTCAAGTCTAGTCTATAGGTAGATAACCAGAGCTTGAAAACAATGCACAGAGCTGCAATCTAATAAGAGGTGTATTATAGCTTTTCTTCAGAAACATTTTATCCCTACATTTGTCGCACAGGAATCTGAGATTTAAAAACTTCTGGGGGTTAGGAAGCCAAACCACAGCAGACTTTAGATTTTACTTACAGTCTTAAAGTTCCTGCGCCTGCCAGGAAGTGACCATTTTTATCTACTCACTGTATGTCTGGGAACCCTTGAAACCAGGCATTCTGTGTACATTCACCAGTCAAAGTCTGAGTAAGAAACAATTTTTAAATGGTATTCTGTTGTAAAGAGAGAGCCGATTTTTATTGAACTTAGCCAATAACTTTATTGCCATAAAAATGCTCATGAATGATTTTCAAATTTTGGAGAAATCAAGAAAGAAGAAAAAAAATGCTTCCATCACAAAAGTATTCTTTACCAAATTGCTGTAAATTATAGACAGTTTAAGAGAGAAAATGTCCTTACACCTGGAAAGCAAAACAGTTAAGTAAAGAACTAATAATGTTTTAAATAAAAATAACAAAAACATTATCAATCTCAAGTGATTAATCTTTGTTCTACTTGACCTTGATGAGCAGTTTCATGAGCCCACCAGTTTCTTCATTAGAGTTTTTTAAAAATTGTACTTATTGGCCGGGCACAGTGGCTCAAGCCTGTAATCCCAGCACTTTGGGAGGCTGAGGTGGGCGGATCACAAGGTCAGGAGATCGAGACCATCTGGCTAACACGGTGAAACCCCGTCTCTACTAAAAAATACAAAAAACTAGCCGGGCGAGGTGGCGGGCGCCTGTAGTCCCAGCTACTCGGGAGGCTGAGGCAGGAGAATGGCGTAAACCCGGGAGGCGGAGCTTGCAGTGAGCTGAGATCCGGCCACTGCACTCCAGCCCGGGTGACAGAGTGAGACTCCATCTCAAAAAAAAGAAAAAAAAAAAAATTGGTACTTATTCTATTGATCTTAAAGTTATAAGAAATGTATATGTAAGAGCACCTGTTGAAATCTTTTCCATGAGTCTGACTGCAGATGCTTTTAGGGGAGAATGTAAAATAATAACTTAGAATAGCCATGGTTAAAGCTCTGATGGAATTTTATTATAATCAGCAAGTAACAAGGAAATAGTTATTTTTATAGCACACAACATAATATCCAGAATTAGGACTGATGACATATTGGAGTTCTATGAATTTATATAATTTTTGAAACATTCATATCCATAACATACATAAATGTAACTGAATGATCTAGTATCACTTATCATTTCACAATGCTTTCCGTATAATTTATCGAATAAGCCTTATTATTTAATATCTCTACAAGATGAGAGAGAACATTCTGTGAGGCTCTCCAGGGGCCCAACTAGAAAATTTCAAAGTTAATTATAGGCCAAAAAGACTGAATTTAGAATTTCAATCCTGGGGAAGCCTGCCAAGGATATGAAAAGGTTCAAAACACTTGACCAAAACAGAATGACAGGTCACAGTGAAATAACTTCATTTAACCAGAATACAGTCATTTAATCAGAGTAATAATCAAAAGACTTCACAAGCAATACAGAAAAGTACATGGATTTTAAAACCTTAACCCTTTTCAAGCTGTTTTCTTAAGTAATCAAAAACCTAATGAAGACAACACAGGAAACTGTCTTGGTAAAAGGTAAATTCTTTGGGCTTTTTAGGCCAGTTACCAAGAAGGTAAAGAAACCCTCCTGCGCTGTGATTGCCCTTCCTTCTGGGAAGCCCATCCAAGTATCTTGGAAATGGAATCTGATGAAAGGTACTTGAATTTAATTAAACACAGAAAAAGTGTGTCCAAACTTATAAGTGTGTCCCACATTGTAAGAAAACCAGTACCTTCAGCAAGTCAGAGTGCACAGCTCTTAGTGACCGCATGAGAGATTTCCTGGTTGCACGGAACAATTCAGACTCATCAAGAAAGCCAAGAGTACAGAATCAAGTTATATGGGGGAAAGCATTGCTTTTCTAGGTCTCCAAGGTAAACATTTCTGCTTCAGGCCCTCACCACAGAATTAGAGCTGGAGAAAAACGTTACAGGAGCCGATGAAGTTGGAGAGAGTTGTCATCCCAGGCCTCAGAGCAGAGTGCTGATGCCTGGCCGGCAAGTCACGTGCAGCGAGATCCAGCAGAAGAGCCTCTGCGATACGAACCTGAGAGGCTTCAAGAGGAAAACGCTGCCTTGAGAAATGAAACTACTGTTCTGAATGAAAAAAGCAGATCTAATCTGAAACTAGGGAAACTCAATGGAGACTGCAAAACAGAAAAGAGAAAAGCTGCTGTTAAGACGAGATCAAAATTTCAAGAAAAGCTTGTTCTAACAGAGTACCAAGTTTTTAGTTTTGTATTCGTGTATTTTTAATATTGAAGCTCAATCTTCAGAAAGACTTATAAATAATTTCCTTCTAATTATAGCCAACTTAATTCCTTTTATAAATTCATCCTTCACAAACCTCATCACAACTCATTGCGACGTTTGGCAACATACTTAGAATTTCTGCTTTGTGCCCCGTTTACGCTTTCTTAAATAACCAGCTGTTTTAAGACAACAATTTCTACTCAAGACTTTTTCTTATATAAAATTATTCTCTTTTCTTTTTAATAGCCTTCCTTACCAAGAATGCATCTTCATACCCACAACATTCCTCGTATCTCTCTCTCCTATTTACTGGTTCCTTTCTGTATTGCCTCTGTTTCCTTCCTAAATCTATATTTGGAAACAACCTTTAAATAACCTGTAAATTAGACAGAATTATTCTTTTTTCTCAATAAAGAACCCACTTTATGCCTTTCTTATTTTTCTAATCAAAAACACATTTTCCTTTTTTGTATGTTTTATATGCAGAATTATATATATATATAAGAATTTTAATTCTTAATAACTTTAATTTCTGGCAAGCAATTTTGAACTGTTTGTCACATATTGGTATTTTATGGATGAGAGCCATTTTATAATTCTTAGAAATATGTTTCTCCATATAACATAGTGTTTTATATATATTAATAGACCCAAATACACTTAGTCTTTCTATAAAATATAAGAAGACAAGAACAAATTTATATTTATGTTTAGCAATTGATGTTTCAGGTTTTTAAATCTTATTTAGAAATGATCTAGACATTTAATGAGTATCTGTTGTTTAACTGAACATAATGTTAAGATTTCAAATTACATGAAAAGCTTATTTATAAGCATTTATTCCATTTACATTTACCTAATTTATTTTTAACAATTTGCCTAGATTAGTTATGAAAACTGAGATACTAGACAAAGCTTGTCATCATTTCAAGTTATTTCCTGTTAACCATTTTTATAGCCTGTGAATATCAGGCATTCATCTAAGTAAGAACCTTAAAGTTAAATATATGGGCATTTAGCCAATAACTCTGAAGACACAGCTGTTCTTATTAAACCACAATATTAAATTAGTCTTCTGTATCAAAGAATTGCACGAAGATCACTCTGGTTTAGGCTGAGTTTATAGTTTTACAACTTTTGTGTCAAACCCTGAACACCTTAAAACATCTAGCAGAGACAAATATAAAACTATCACATCAGTAAACCCAGGCAAAAATGTATACTCACAATTTTGAAGATACTTCCAGTTTTATTTTACCAATGATTTTTAAACCAGCTTATTTATCAAAGATCTACTTAGGTCACATGAAATAGAAGACATTTAGGTTAATAGCTGTATACTTTATATGAGCACTCATTTCAGCAAATCTCAATGGAATTTCTTAGGGATTTCTGGCCCACTCTGCCAGATTTCACCATGTAGATACAACGTAAAACATAATACACGCACATATGCAGAAACACACCTAAAGGTATATACATACACAAAGCTCTCATAGCTTTCATTGTAGAATTTTAGTCATGAGACAGTAAAATATACGAACTCACTAGTTCATAAATGATAGTTGGATCCAAATTATCTTTCTGACAAAATGGGAACTGTTCACATGGAGAAAACTTTCTTTGCCCTGCAGATAGTCTAATGAAGGCTGTGCAGCAAAGTGTTGGGTTAAGCAGTTTGGTTTTAAAAAACATTTTTGTTTGTTTCAAATGAGTTTAGTGTTAAATTTTTAATGTTTGTGTTTTACCTTGAACTGGCTGAATTATAAAAGGAAAAAGAAAATGTCCAAGTAGCCTTGAATTAGTAAAACATCTGTCTTTTGTCTGCAGTCTGGTTTCCTTGCCCCTGACTGGTCAATGCAGGTGGGAAACATTTTAGCAGGTTTTGGGGGCTTTTTTCCCTTGGCTCCTGCATGACAGAAAAAGCAATGTTTATGCCAGAGATATAAAAAATTGTATTACTGCTCTGAGCTCCAGATTTTGACCTGTTTGATCTCAGAGCCTAACTTTTATAAACATTTATCTAGGTCTTTCCTTTTAGACTATCAGTCCTTCAATTAACTAACTGTTCCATCACCCTAAGCAACTGTTAGGCAAATCTAAATTTACATTTTCAAAAAGTGTCTAGGTTGTTGGTTACCATGGAGCTGTTGTAATTTGTAAAGCCAGTAATTTGAAAGCCCTTTAAGACTTTTTTAAAAGAACCTTGGCTGGAGTATCATAAGCAGTGAGTTTTATCTCAATACCAGCAGAAGGGTCAGCAGATTGGACATAAGCAGAAAAAAAAATAGAGGACTTACAATGCTAACTCTATAGTTGTAGAATCTTCTTTTAGAAAGTTCGGATAATGACCACTGAGCTCTGAATTTTCCTTGATGTAATTTGCCCCTTCAGTTTAAAAATGTGCATGAGAATGGGCCACAATACAGACAGCTGGAGTCCCAGAATACCTGGCACATCTTCATGTTTGAGAATCCTGTTCTGTTCCTTATTAATCTCTTGAGAGCAAAAAAATCCTATAAATCCTCTCAAGAGAATGTCAGGAGTCTGGACCAGTGTTTTAGATAGTGGCAACCACTCTAGTGACTTTTAGTGAGCCATCCTGTGTCCAGCATTTAGAATGCTTATTTTTGCTCTTAGAAAATTTCCAGAAACAAGCAAGAGAAAAGAGCCACATCAAACAAAATATCAAATTAGGTGCACAGAAAGAATCAAAAGCAAATTCACTAAAAAAGACACACCTCAGAGACAGAATGGAGATTCTGCAGGAATCAGACACTTTATACCAGAAAGGACTTGCTGGAAAAGACACAAGGTCTTTTATCATCTCAGCAGGGATGGAAGGTCCTTGATTAAAGGTGGCCTTATCACCAAAACAAACTCCTATGAAAACAAAACGCCTCTACCAAAAAAGAGCGAGACTCGGCCTGAGCAAAGACTCACCGAGCAAAGGGTAGAAAAGCAAGCGGCAGACGCAGAGAGCTCGGAGGGCTCAGGTGAGAACTCCACGCCAGCTCTAAGAATCACCAGTTCCTTCCCATCACGGTCTTTCTTCTGCTCTAGACACCACTTACGTAAACCTAAACAACAGAGACAGGCGCTCTAACAGAAAGTGATATTTATCTGGGAGTAGACATTGCAATGGGAATACATGTGCCGTAGTAAACTATGTGCATATATATGCAGCAATGGAGAGCCAATTAATAAGGTTCTATCCGTGCCAAGGGGACAACGGCAGGATAAAATAATTCACAGTGGCTCGGGCCAGGTGTGTGGAGGCGCTGGCTGTGTGGGATGTCCAGGCCTGCTCTCCACTCACTCAGCACTCGGTCTTCTCAGACACTCGCAAACTGCAGAGGAATTCGCCCTCCAAGGCCCCATGAGGCTGATTGCTGTTGACAGGTGAAGGCCTTTCTTCCCTCCCTGTCCCACTCACTGAACAGCAGGAAGGCTCTGACAAGGGCCTGGCCCAGGGAAGAGAAGAGGCACCGGGGTGTGGTCCCAGTACCTTGCTCCTTGCTGTCCATGGTCTCATCCCCATTGTCTTTGTCACTGGTTGCCAAGCTCTGCCTGCCTCAACGCTACACACAGCTCAGAGCATGGCAGGCCCATGGGGCAGCTGGTGGGGCACACGGGCAGGTGGTGGGGACTGCTGCTGTCCCCACCAGACTGGGGTCTGCAAAGGGACTCTGCAAGTGTGATTAAGTTGAGGCTGTCGGATCGGATGGTCCTGAGTTATCCAGGTGGGCCCTGCGTGCACCTCAAGGGTCCTCATAACAGGGAGGCAGGAGGGCCAGACAGAAACAGAGGTTGGAGTGATGCAGCCATGAGCCAAGGAGTGCCGGCTGCCTCTAGAAGCTGGAAAAGATGGGAACAGTTCTCCCCTGGAGACTCCAGAAAGAGCCAGCCCTGCCGACACCTTCATTTTAGCCCAGTGAGACCCACTTTGGACTCCTGACCTCCTGAACTGTATGATAATAAACGTGTGTTGCTTTAAGCCACGAGGTATGTAGTTATGTATCACAGCAGCCATAGCAAAAACACTGTCCAATAGGGTCCAGAAATCACAGGTGGCTGCAGAGACCGGACGAGTGGCCCCTCTGCAGGTAAACAATGCGCCTCTCTGCAAACACTCTCCTTGTCTTAGTTCTGGCTGCAGACCCTGAGTGTGGAATTGGGTTCTCCTTTCTTAGCTACTCAGCCTGACATGCTGGTCCTGGCCTGGACCTCAGCTGATGGGGAGCTCAGGTTACAGCAGGGAGGAGATGAGTGTGCTCTGTCCTTGCAGGCTCAGGTCCGAGGAAACACACACAAGGGTGGCTGGACTGGAAGTCCATGGCAACCAGTGCCGTGCAGAGCTGGCACCCCAGCTATCGGTGAGGCCTGTGGGTGCTGCAGGTCTTCCTGCAGCTTCCCCTCCCCCACCACCCTCCATGTCCTGACTTTGTCCATGCAGCCGTTGGTCACTGCTACCCTCCATCCCATGGCTGAGGATTCGTGGATGCCTGGACTACATGCTCTGGAGTCATTAATTACTGGCAAAACTTGTCAATCATTGCTTTGGAATTCGGGATTGAGATGGGTGGGGCTAAATTTAGCATCTGCATTCCCATATAGCAACCTAGTCAGGTTCCTAAAGCCTCTGGAAGTTCCAGGTTGAGCCTCCAGGAAGGCAGCACAGCTTGGGGGACAGTGCCTGGGACTGCGTCAATGAGGGAAGGCTGGGGTTCACTTCAGACAGCACTTTGCAGGGGATGGGGCAGGCCGCAGTGACTCCCAGCACCGTGACCTTGACTGCCCTATTTGGCTGTACCAGCGTCTGAAAGAAGTGCTTACCCTGGGGGACCAGGAGGACGTCAAAGCCCTCTGGAGAAACTCACGGTCTCACAGCAGCTCCTCCATTCCCTCCACCTGAGGCGAATCTGTGCGATGAAGACACGGGCAGGTCCCGAGAACCAGACTCCAGACGTCACTCCTGCAGCTTGGAACCGACCGCAGCGGGCACGCGGGACAGCCAGCCCTGCGTGCAGAGTGCAGGTTTCACGGTGGGCAAAAGTCAACGCCCCCAGCCACCCTGGGAGGATGAGAGATGCCTGGCACAGCTGAGCATCTACTGAGGTGAGCTTTCCATGGGCGGAGAAACTGCGAGCAACACGAGCCTGATTTAGGAAGAAAAAACTAACTTGAAGCAAGCCTTAGTACTTTGGGACATTGAGTGGAAAGCTGGGTATATATCTTGAGATTTTTTTCGCTGTCCACCAAAGGCCTCAGCGTGATGCCGCCTTTCCCCAGGAATATCTCCAGGTCTCCCCGACACAAGGCTCAGGCCCAGCTCTCAGCACGGGAGGTGCACAGCCTTGGTTGGGCTGTTGTGAGACCCTGAGGGCAGGGGATTGCTTTGTTCATTTTCGTGTCCCCCACAAGGCTTGGGACAGTGACTTCACATGGTGGGTATCCGACAAATATTTGATTGGGTTTTGTAAAATTCCTGTTCCCAAAATGCATCATTTTGAGTGAGTTTTCAAATCTTTCTTTTTTCCTTTTACAGATTTGGCCCAACTGAAATAATTATGTGTATGGCTCTATTTGCCTAAACAAAGGCAAAAATGCGTGTCTGGTCATGAGAGATCCCAGAGCCTAGTGGGCCCCAAAGGGCACCTCGCTCATTCATCTGACAACCTCCGGCTCCTCCTAAGTGTGGCTACTGCCTGGGGAAAGCACAGGTGACTCCCAGGCCCTCTCAGAGCACCTGATCCTGACAGCACAAGGACACCCATCTCCTTCAGAGGCCTGGGCAGCCCCAGAGCCAACCCTGTTGATGTCACGGCTTCCTAGGCTGCAGCTGGTGGAAGCCACATACCAGAGGCTTGGAGGGTGAGGGCTGGCACCAAGGAAAAGTGTGGGTTGACCCTGGGGAGAGGATGGGTCCAACTGCTCCCTGCTATGGGCATTCACTGTGGCAGAAGCAACCAGCACTCACCTCCCAAGGGCCTCACAGTGTGTGGAATTAGAGAAAAGTGTAATGAATGTCTGAATTTATGGCAGAGGAACATGAAAACTTGTCTCTGCTTAAGAAGGCAGGAAAATCTTTTTACTGTTGATATCAGGTTCATTGAAGTATAATGTACATCCAACAAAATTATGCATTTTTAACAAATGGAAATACCCGTGTAACTATCACAATTGATACACAGGTTTCTGTCCAAAAAGCTGTCTTGAGTCTGAGCCCTAGCAGGACAACGACCATCTGCTGCTGATTCTCCTGATGCCCGTAGGGTCTGTTATGATGACCCTCCTCCATTCCTGGCCTTGCTAGCTTGTGCTTTCGCTCTTCTTGATCATTCTATAGATCATTCTATAAAATTGGAGTTTATCAAGTTTGCCAGTCTCTTCAAAGAACCAACTTTGGTTTTGCTAAATTTCTCTGTCATCTGCTCTTTATTTCATTGATTTCTGTTCTTTAGTTTTTGTTAACACTTTGTGTTATGTTTGCTCTTCTCTTTCTAGCATTTTAAGGTGGAACTTCAGGTCATTGATTTTAAGCATTTCTTCGTTTGTGGATAGGCGTTTATAGCTATAAATTTCCCACTAAACAAGTATTTTTCTAAATGCTGAATTGGAATGATTAAAATTTTATACAATTTGTAAAAGTTTTAATCTGTAAAATTTACTCAGATTCACACACTTCCTTGAAGATGCCCCTGAAGCTTCCTTCGCATAGCACTGGGGTGATGTGGCATGTTTAGGGCTGCCCTGGCTTTGTCCCGCCAGCTGTTTCTCTTGGTTTTGGGGAGCTGTGACCCAGGGATTGGTGGCCGTGGGCTCACCCAGGGATGATGACAGGCAGACACATGTTTTTCACACAAGTGCCCCTGAAGAGAAAATGCACATTAATTTTTTTCTCTTGGATGTATAGTGTTGGTAAACCAAGTCAAGCAGAAAGCAGGTGAAAGGAAATTCCTGGCTTTCCTGGCAGCTCGTCTGACTGGGCACTGCCATAAGTAGTTTGTTCACTGGCACCAGTGGCCCTGGCAGGTCGCATTCATGCAAACGTTGTCTCTGTGTCCAGGCTCCCTGCAAAGCATGCCGGGGCGTTTGTTTCTGTACTGGATTGATCCCTCTGGTCAGTCAAGCCTGCTCCTGCAGATTTTAACCTGATTTGTTATGGAAAGGAGAACTGTCGAGTGGCTGCCCCTGCTGGCTTCTTCCTGATAACTTCTGAGCTTGCAGATGGATTTCCACCACATTTGACCTAGAGGCGGAATATCGAAGGCCTCTCCACAGGGCAGAGCCCTGCTCAGGACTGGAACACATCCAGCCCAAGCAGAAATCTGCTGTGGAGATTCCTGGGATGGGATAGGATCCAACTGAAGATTGTTACAGGACCCCAGAGGGTCAGAGCTGTGCTTGTATTGGGTACCGGTGAGCAGTGAATTTGTGGGGCCTGGTGAACCAGGCAGACTCGTGTAGAGCACAGACAGGCCTGAGATTAGAGACCAGAGACATAATGGGAGCTGGGAAGCTGTGCCCACTCCGGACAGAGCTGCACCAGGACCAGCAGACACTGGAGAAAGGAGCCCAGGGCTTCTCTGAAGCTGGCAAGACTGTCCACGGGAGAAAGGGTGCCTGCCTGGCTTCTCCTGGCCACAGCATAGCCCCAGTGCAGACACAGCCAGGCCTGCCCTGTGGCCTGTGACCACAAGACCACCTCCCTGGGGCCCAGCTGGGCGTGGAACTCAGAGCCAGGCTAGACACCTCCTCCACCCTTGCTGGCCGGCAGAGATGGGATCCCAGAGGTGTATCGAGGGTCTGGGCATAGTAGACGTTTGGTGAAAGGCAGTTGCTTTAATCATGCTGGCAATCGACGATGGAATCACCAAGATCCTTGCTCCCTGAGCTATCCTCATGTTGGTGACAGTGGAGAGACTGGGGACCTCATTTTGCAGGGCCAAATCAAATACAGGGAATACAAGGTCTGAGAGACGAATCATTTGTCACACAAGCCAGTGGCCAGCGCACGCGAACCTGTGTATATTGACTTTGATCGGCTTTGAGGCCGCAGCCTCTGGGACCCCCACCTCCATGCCCGGAAGGCATCAGATTCCCCTTTGATCCTGTAAAGGGCAGTTTGATTTCTCCTGCAAACATCCACAGAAACCAGAGGCCTGAGACAGTGACACTGGAAGGTGGGCAGGCTGCTAGTGAGGATTCCTGGCTGCGATTCAGCCTCAGCGCGCGGCCCTGTGTGCCTGGTGTTGTTAACAGTGCAGCGCTCTGGTTAAGCCAGGCTGGGAGCGGCCCTGGCGTGTTAGTAATCTGCACTCACCAGCACCACGCGGGCTCCCCTGGCCTCTGTGCCTCTCGGCAATGCCGCACCCATGGGAAGGGAGGAGAGCCTCCCGCCCACCCTCCATCTGTGCCCGTGTCAGGGCTTACGGGAACATATGCTGCCTGTTACTCACTGACCATCTGTTCTCAGAGCTGATGAAGTGTCCCGGTTACCCTGGCAACGAAGCCCTTGATTGGCGGCGGCTCCACAAACATTTGCCGCTCAGGTTTCACTTTTATCTGTG
>NW_012102576.1:2675906-2696886 GCF_000951045.1 Mandrillus leucophaeus | reverse complement strand
GGGGGCTGGGGGCTGGGGGGTCAGCAGGCTGGGACGTGGTCTAAGGACCTGGGGGGTCAGAAGGCTGAGGGATGGTCTGGGGCTGGGGGAGCAGGCTGTGGGGGGGCAGACTGGAGCCGGGGTTTCTGCAGCTGGGAGGCCAGGCTCCCCTTCTCCATTTTCCTTTCTCACCTCTCTCCCACCTCCTTTCCCTCAGCACTCACCCACCTCCATTCTGGCCCTTCTCCCCACAGTTCAGAGCAGGTAGAGCTGGGAATATGGCTGACCAGTCTGAGAGCTGGGTGGAGGCTTGTTGTTGTTCACCTGGCTCCAGTGCCTTTCCCAAACTGCAGGCTGGAATCTAAGGCTGAGGATTCTCAGCCTCCCAGTCCGGGGCAGCAGTTGTCCAGAAGCCGCCCCACGGCAGTGGACATCTGCTCCCCTGTGCCGCTTTGGCGACCTGGTGTGCTGAGGACACATGGGCTGCAGTTAGCGGTCAGCAGGGCTGTCCATGGACCACAGTCCCAGGAAGACGCTCTGCTCAGTTGCTCCGGAAGGGACCTACACACATTGCAATCGTGGAGGGGTGGGAGCTGCGGATCCCACCCCCCGGAGGGAGTTCCTGAGTTTTTAGCTTGAGTGGAGGAGCTGATAACGGAAGCTGCAGTAGCCAGTTCATGGCAGTCTCCAAAAGAGGCGAACCACCTCCTCCCTGCTAAGGACATCAGCCAAGTGCTGATACGTCACTAGCGTGAGATGGAGAGACCGAGGCACACACTAATGCCAAACTGAGCCTGCGTTTTCTTTAGCGAGACCTGGGATTGAGCGTCACAAAGTCTACATTCTATTTCTGTCAGCGTCTCACAGTCTGGTAGCAAATGTCTGTGGGGAGCCCTCCTCACTCTCATCTGAGCTTGGAATCCTGGGACTAAGAATAGCAGCGTGGGCCTGCTCTGCACAGGACTGGCGTGAGTGCCAGAATGCTGGGCCTCAGGGCATGCGGACTGCACATTCATGGCATGTGGAGGCCACGCGGGGTCTCAGACAGCACAGGTGAGGGAGCTCTGTGTCCACAGGAACCATGGCATTTTATCACAAGGGGCACAGCACACCAGCGTCCTCGCTCCCAGGAAGAGAGGCCCTGGGCTGCCTGCCGTTGGCTGAGATGATTGAGTCGCCCGGCCTGCCGCACAGCTGGGGTCAGACACGGAGGTCGAGCTCTGCTCCGGGCTCTCTGGGGCCTTCTTGTCACTGGATGCTGAGCATAAGTGGGGTGACACAGAACGCCCACATCCCACAAACTCCCTGGGAAGTCAGTGCCCCTGAAAGATCCCATCTGGACACAGAGAAGCCACCACTTGGTTGGAGTCAGCCCATCATGGCTCTGCCTGGAATGGAGAAGGCCCTGGGCCCAAGTATCATCACTCGTGGCCCCCAGAATTTTGCAAAATCTGTTTTAAAAGTTTCCTTGTAAAAGTGACCTGTCCTCCGTCGGGAGCCCGGGTCTCACTGGAAGTGACGGGTCCTCCGTCGGGAGCCCGGGTCTCACTGGAAGTGACCTGTCCTCCGTCGGGAGCCCGGGTCTCACCGGAAGGGACGGGTCCTCCGTCGGGAGCTCACTGGCCATTTTGGGAGCTCAGCCTTCCTGAGCTCAACAGCATCCCTCCATCGCAGTGAGCACTGGTGGCCCCTCCCTACTGACCTTCCCTTCCTGGGTCCTCCCAGGCTGGATGACCCCTCTTGGCCTTGATTCTACCCTTTCAAAAGTCCAGCTCCCGCCAACTCTTCCAAGACCCACTGTGTGGTCACCGCAGGTCTGTCCGGGGCAAGGTCAGGCCCATGAGACTCCTTGCTCTATAGGACGTTACGCTCCTTAAAAACAGGGATTTTTCCCTCCCTGAATTGGAGTCTTCTGTATCATTCACCATGGCAGCTTGTAAGCATCAAGAGTGTTGCCTAAGTCAGATTAAAATCTGGCCTTCAAACAACCTTTGAATTAACTGACAAATGTGTGTTGGCACCAAACGGATTTAAGGACAACTCTACCTTGGGCTTTCACCAAACTCCAGCTCTTAGACTTCATTATCTCAACTGAAATAAGATTGAACTTTCTTTGTAATGTCTGATTTATATTTTAAGTTCTGACAGAGACACATTAAAAGACCCATTTCAAGGTTACTTGGATAAAGAACGGAAAATGTTAATGTTCAGTTGTGCCATTTCCCATCTATTCCAACAGGATTTAAACGGCTCCAAACGAAAATAGAAGGAAAGCTTCCACATTTTTTTCTGAAGCCAGCATGACATTGCCACCAGAGACCAGTTAAAAAAAAAAACAAAAAAAACCAAAAAAAACCAAAACTACCAACCAACCTAAAGTGTCAATAGCAAAGCAAAGAGCCCAGTGAAACAGAGCAAACGAAGCCCGCAGCACGCTGAGAATCACACACCACGGCTCAGTGTGGGCTGTGCTGCCCAGGGCAAGGAGCAGTGCTCAGTGTTGGGTCTATTAATATCAGTCACCATTTAATAGAGCAAAAGAGAAAAGTAGTATGACCAGCCCTAGACATGCTGGCAAACAGTGGATGGAAGTCAACCTCCTCCTCTGTGTTTTGAAGTAGAGACTGAAATGTTCCTGATAAAACAGGAAGTGGTGAATAGTTCTTTTACCTGATAAATGACCTCTGCCTCATCCTGACTGTGCCCCATAGCCGTGAGGGAGACAAGACACTCAGAGTTTCCAGGCTGCCTTCTCTCACTGCTTTGCAGGCACATCCCGTGCAATTAAGGCAAAGAAACTGGAAGTGCAGAAATGAGAAAGGAGCAGAGAAAGCGATGATTACTTACAGATTATTTTATTGTACATCTGGATAACCCTGATGGAGCAATTGAAAAAAATGTGCAAAAATGTAATTCAACAAGGTTAGCAAAAATGTGAAAGATCTACACCAGGAAATCGGCCCTGCCTCGGAGCGGCGCGCACAGATGGGGCGGAAGCCAGGCAGGTGTATAGGCTTCAGTTTGCAAAGTTGGTCTCTGCACATATGATAGGATCCCAGTTAAAAGGCTAACCTTTAAAAAATCAGACAGGCTAAATCTAAGTGTGTGTAAGGAAATATTTAAGAATAGATAAGACAAACCTAAAAGAAAAAGCAAATAATAGAGAAAACTATTACGATCAGATATGAAAACATGTTATAAAATTCCATTTAAAACTATGTCCACTTAAAAATGTTACAGGCAAATAAATAATTAGAAAGTGTGGAAATAGACTTCAAAATACTGCAAATTATATGATAAAGACATTTAAATCATGAGGGGAAACAGGATATTCATATAATGATGTTGAGTAGGTAGTCTCCTGGAAAAACCATAAAGTTGGTTCTACACCAAAATTAATTCCAAATAGAGCAAAGGTGTAACTGCCAGAAAGAAAAAAAGAAGAAGAAGAAAAGAAGCAAAGAGGAGACCATGGGAGAATTTTTTATGACGTTGGAGTATGGAAGATCTAAACACAAGACGAAACCCAGAAGCCATAATAATGCTAAGAAACATGATGACACAAAAATAAAAAACTTCTGCCTAGAACGAAACACCACCACGAGCCAATCAAAAGAGAATAACAAGCTGAAAAATAAATTTGCAATTAATACCAGAAAGTCATTTCCAAATATTTAAATCAATAAGAAAGAGACCAGTAAGTCAATAAGTAAAAAGAAGCAAAGGATTTCAACTGAGTTCACAGAAAACAAAATATAAGGCAGTTTACATGAAAAAAATGCTCAACCTGCTCACAAAGCCCTGCCCAGGACCAGGGTGTGGGCAGTCAGTGTCTCGTGCGCTGTGAAGGCTGCGTAAAGCCCGTCTCTTCCCAAGAACAGAAAAGTGGCCACATCCATCAGATGGCAAATGCATGTGAACAATTCTGTTCCTGTGAATTTATTCTTCGGATACGATCCTGCAGACGTGAAACAGCGCACGTGTGGCTACTCGCAGAGGCAGGGCCACAGAAGCTTGGAAGTGGCCGTCAACAGCAGACCAGGTCTAGAGTTTGGAAAAGGCTCCCACAGCACACGGCCATTACCTGGTTTGTGATTCCTCCTTCATCATTCACCTGTCAAGGGCGTTTCTCATTAGGCCCCGGGCTGTGCTCAGCCCTGCGGAGCAGAGCAGGCACAGATTCTCCCTCAAAGTTCGGAGCTTCTCACCCTGACTCTGCCCTTGAGTATCTGACCCCCAGGGCCACCTCCCAGGGTCACCACTGTCAGAGTGGAGGAACGGGCTTGAGCAGGTGTGACCTCCAGAATCCACAGGGGCTTTTCCAGCTCAGGGAGTGACTGCAGACCTGAACCATGGCAACCCGGCCCGCTCTTGACTACAGACCATCCTGGAGTGTTACCGTGAAGATGGGAGAGCCCAGACAACGGAGATGTTCTGAGGGAATTTCCATTTCTGTCCTCAGGACGTTCACCGCTGTGAAACATCCTCGGTCAGTCGGCACCCGTCACCACTGTGAAACATCCTCGGTCAGTGGGTCAGTCGGCACCCATCACTGCTGTAAAACACCCTCGGTCAGTCGGCGCCCGTCACCGCTGTGAAACATCCTCAGTCAGTCGGCGCCCGTCACCATCGGATGTGAAACATCCTCAGTCGGCACCCGTCACTGCTGTGAAACACCCTCAGTCAGTCGGCGCCCGTCACTGCTGTGAAACACCCTCAGTCAGTCGGTGCCCGTCACTGCTGTGAAAGACACCCTCGGTCAGCGAGGACGCACAGTGGAGGAGCAGCCCTGCCACCCTCTTGACACAGCTCAGCCTCTCCACTGGGCAGGTTCAGGGGTTCCTGCCAAGGCCTCTGCCACTGCCTCGCAGAACGGCCCTCTTCAGACTTGCTTCTTAGGAGCAGGGGCTGGAGCGCTGAGTCCCACAGGTGGGTCTAGTCTGGAGGACACCTGGCGCCCGGCCTCTCATAGAACAGCCCTGATAAAACATTAATATCCCTGCTAACGATGCCTGGCTGTCCAAGCTGGGGCAGAAGCCTCAGTCCAGGTGGCAGAACACACTTGGAAGGGCTTTGAGAACTCGCTTTCAGAAAAGGCACCAGCTCAACAGGTAAAGTTGTTTCCTGTCATCAAAGCCAAAGGGAGAATGCAAAGTTTCAAGTCACCTTCCCTGGCAGCTTCTTCAGACGAGGTCTCCCTGGCTCCCTGGTTTTTCTCCTGGCATGGCCCTGCCTCACGACGCCCACGATGTTGCCGTCCGTGCCAGGTTTGTCCACAGTCCGCCCTCGACCCTGTCCCCTCAGCCCCGGCTGCCGCGTGCCTTCCTGGGTGCAGCTCGGGGCTGAGTCAGGGACCTCACACCGCATCCTCCTTGACCCTGACGGCCTCACACCCTCCGTGCCACGGAGAGGCTGCAGCCCACTTGAGCTGTTCCTGATGGAAAGCTCTTTGAGACCCAAGGGTGGTCTGCGGAGTCCGAGCTGAGCTGCTGCGCTGTGAAGCCTGTTAAGCTATAGTTTGGGACGCGTTTTCAAAGTTCCTGAAGCAGAATATGACCTTTCCTTCCTTACTGATATTTTGACATATGTCTGGGTGGAAGATTTTTACTCCTTGAATTAATTCCTGGAGAAAACACACTACAATTCAGAAACAAACACGGACTTTATGTCCCTTGTTCATATTTAAAAATTTAAAAGGCAGAGAAACATCCTTTACTGGATTTCCCGGTAGCTTATGCCTCAGCCCATCACAGCACAGCTTAATCCTGCCGACTGGAGCTGAGGCCTGTGTCTCCTCCAGCTCGCAGTGCACACCAGGACTTCAGTTTGGGTGTGTGACCAAGGATGTCTCACTCTGCTGCGGCCCAGAGAGGACCCGCCTATTAGAGTTACCTGCTGCCAGTCAACGTTCTTCCCACAACACAATCCACGTCAGCAGGATAGAACCGGTGGGTCGCGTAGGCTGCATTCGCTGGGGAAAGACAGGGAAGTTATCTATTACAGAAGTTTTCTATTATGGGAGTTATCTATTACAGAATGGCTTCAGCGTGAAGTGAGTTTAAGGGCCCGGGAACTAGGGAAGTGGGTTTACCGCTGAGGTCTCTGATTCTGAGAACCCACCTGATACAAACTCTGGTGAAAGGAATTCTCCTGGTCGGATTCTCCTGACCGAGTGTTTCCTGACATGTGGGCACCAGGCAGCGCCTCCCTCAGGACACACAGCAAAGGGCTGCAGCCACATTTCTTCCCTTCAAGCTGCCCTTCCAATTCCTGCCCTCCCGATCTTCCTAACCACACCTCACCACCACCCTTCCGACACCAGAAGCTCCAGTGGGAGTTCGAAGCCCTCAGTGCAGGCTCTGACCCAGGCTGGCTGTCACTATCTGCCAACATGAACCTTGTGGCCAGAGCCCTCTGACCACCGACACCACATGTGCTCTGCTGCCCCACATCTGTGTCCCTGTGGCCTTTCCCCCCAGGAGCTGGTTACCATGGGGTGGGGGCTTGACGTCGAAGGACACCACTGCAGCAGGCTGCACCAGCCTGGCGGGCCATGAGCCAGCACCCCACGGGTGGCACCCTTCCTCTCTGCTTCTTCCCGAAGGCCAGCTCCACCAAAGCTCTCTGGAGCCCTTCACGGCTGTGTGTCGTCTCTGCAGAGCCTCGATGGCTGTGTGGCTGGTATCCACTGTGCTTACCAACCCTCTCGTCAGAATGGACGCCAGCTGCTGGTGCGGGCCCTGCCGGCCCAGGCGTGGAGAGGGCCCTCGTGGACCCAGCACCAGCTCCTGATGCATCACCAAGAGCATCTCAGCTCCACATCCCTGCACCAGACGGGGGCTCGCAGGGCAGAGAGCTCCCCGGCCCAGCAAGGCCACGTTCGTGGTGTGGCAAAGGTCGCCATCTGCCTCCCGCCCATTCTGATGGTCTCAGTCACAACCCTGCCTCCTCCAGGCAGCTCTGCGCTTGTGCAGGCTGAGGCACCTCCACACTGACGCCACAAGGACTCAGCTGAGAATTGTAAGTAGATGGTGCCTAACGCATGAGAGAGTGGTGAGGCCACGCATGTCGCCCCGTGCAGCCGTGAGCCAGGGGCACGAGCTCAAAGGACACTGAGAGAGAGGCCAGAGGAGGGGCTTTTAGAAAGTGACCCGTGGAGCCAATCGAGAGCGTTGGCAGAGGGTGACAGCGCCGCCCGGGAGGGCGTTTGATGTGTGAGTGGCAGGGACCCGGACAGGGACCACCACTCTCCATGTCCTTTACCTTTTTATTGTTTAAATGTGTTACAAGCTTGTGTGGCACTTGTAATTAAAAGACAGACTCGGCCGGGTGCGGTGGCTCATGCCTGTAATCCCAGCACTTTGGGAGGCCAAGGCGGGTGGATCACCTGAAGTTGGGAGTTTGAGACCAGCCTGACCAACATGGAGAAACCCCGTCTCTACTAAAAATACAGAATTAGCCAGGCGTGGTGGCAGGTGCCTGTAATCCCAGCTACTTGGGAGGCTGAGGCAGGAGAATCACTTGAACCTGGGAGGTGGAGGTTACGGTGAGCGGAGATCGCGTCACTGCACTCCAGCCTGGGCAACAGGAGCAAAACTGTCAAAAAGAAAAAAAAAAAAAGACAGACTTAAATATAAGTCAAAGAGAAAAAGTAAACGGACCTGTTTCTACCTAATTCCTGCCTGTGATTTGACCTCTGACTCTGAAAACTGGGATCTTCTGCAAAAATGTCAGAGTCAAGGGCTTGCCCTGTGGAGAGCCTGGTGGTAAGGGCCAGATCGTCGGCAGAGTACGAAGGCAGAGATGAACACTGTGGGCTGGTGGAAATCACACCCAGGGCAGATCAGCAGATGCCGGAGGCCTGAAGCGCCTCCGTCTGGGATGGACCTCTAGGCACTGCCCCCCGGGCGGTGGGTGGAGGTGCAGGGGCCAGGCTCTGCTCAGCGCCCCACACCCTGGCAGGGGTGGGCCTGGCTATGCAGTTGGAATCTTGTGGTATCTCAAAAGTTGATGCAGTTTTGAAATGCAGTTATTCCTTAACACTCATTCCCTCAGTGTTCTCTCAGTGAGTTCAGAAAGACTGAGATCGCAGCCTCCAAAGGCACACGCAGTGAGTGCCCTTGAGGCTTCCGTTCCATTTGCCTGTTTGCTCTGATGGCTACGTCCTCTGCTGTCACCCAGCAGCCAAGTGGGGCAGCTCTTACACACTGGGAACAGTGCCAGTTGCTGGGGGCTGTGGACAGGGTGGTCTCAGATCCCTTCTCCGAGGAGGGTCAGTCGACAAACAGCACACACGAGGTGTAAAAAGCAGGAAGAGGAGAGTCAGGCTGGGGCATCTCCCAGGGCTGGGGCATCTCCCAGGGCAGGGGAAGGATGGACGCTGCCCAGCGCAGAGGATGGGAGAGGCTGGGACTGAACCACAGGTCAGTCCAGACTGACATTAGACACATGGGGTGCCAGACTGAGCCCCCCACCTCCCTGGGCCCACAATTTCCTTTCTCTGAGCTCTTCACGTGGCTCTCTCTGAGCCAGGGCCCCAGCACGCCGGCAGGCAGGCACAGCGCCCCTGAGAATGAGCACTGGTGGACTCCACGTCTTCGCTGTTGTGGACAGGGCTGCAATAGACACGCTTGTGCAGGAACCCCTTTGACGTTGATTCCTTTTCCTCTGGGCAGATCCCCAGTAGTGGGATTGCTGGATCGAACGGTAGTTCTGGTTTTCGTGTTTTGGGAGCTCTCCACGCTGCTCTCCATCAAGGTTGTACTCGCATCGCCACCAGCGGCGTCTACGATTCCCTTTCCTCCAAATCCTCGCTAACATCTGTTATTGTTTGTCTTTTTGGTGACAGCCATTCTGACTGGGGTAAGATGGTATCTCATTGTGGCTTTGATTTGCATCTCTCTGATACTTAGTGATGATGAGAATTTTTTTCATAGACCTGTTGGCCACATGTCTGTCTGCTTTTGAGAAGTGTCTGTTCAGAATTTTTGTCCACTTTTTAGTGGGATTATTTTTCTTCTTGTTGTTTGATTTCTTTGTACCTTCAGGACATCAGTCCCGAGCCAGATAAATAGTTTGCAAATAATTTTCTCCCATTCAACCAGTTCCCTCTTCACCCTATTGTTCCCTTTGCTGTGCAGAAGCCCTTTGGTTTAATGTCGGCTCATACGCCTGTTTTGGTTTTTGTTACCTGAGCTTTTGATCACCCGAAATACCCTGGCTTGACCACTACACATTAGATAATGGAACGACATTTCTCATATACACCATAAATCTGCACAACTAAAAACAAGTAACTTTTCAAATACAAAAAATAATAAAGGATAAGCATTAGCATCAAAACCATGAAAATGATGGGTGGCTTGGGAGCCAAGCAGGGCCATGGTGAGGAAGGGCCTCGGCTCGGGGTTGCCGGTGGTCAGGGATGGCCTGCGGACCGGCTCAGGGTTGCCCGTGGTCAGGGCTGGCCTGCGGACCGGCTCAGGGTTGCCGGTGGTCGGGGCTGGCCTGCGGACCGGCTCGGGGTTGCCGGTGGTCGGGGCTGGCCTGCGGACCGGCTCGGGCTCTAATTCCAGCTCGGTGCTCTTTGGCAAGTCATTCTCTGAGCCTCAGTTTCTTCAGCCAGCAAGAAGAGCTAATGATAGGATTATGGTGGCAGGGGGGTCGAGCTAATGCTCATGCAAATGCTATTGCAGCCCCTAGGGCATAGAAAGCACTCAACCAAAGCCTGCTCCTTCCTTTTTCTGCAAGAATCCATGTGAGCCCCTGAGGCACGGGCCCTAAGCTCCACACCGCATGGCTGGATAATTGCCACGTTTCTTAGCGAATCTGCTACCTCACTCCCAGTTGCTCCCGTGACACTGAAGACTGAAGCAGAGCCCCTCAGAGGATGGGTGTGAGGAGAGGAGGCCTGAGGTGCCCCCTCCCCACACTCCTTCAGGGGCTTCCATTAGCAGAGGAGCCCCACCCAGCTTCACACTGGGAGCTACGGAGGCCCCCCGAAAGGTGGAGTTCAGAGCACCGCACACAGCCCTTCTGCAGAAGGCCACGCGTGCGCGACAGCTTTGCAATCACAGCCAGGATCAATATCACATTCTCACCACTTGGCAATTTAGCAATTACTGAATTTGCATTAAAAAAACACACGTTCCATAAAAGAATCTTAAAATATGTTGACTCAATACCTCGGGTGATTGTTTCTGACACCCACCCACGCTGACAATAGGCATTACAGTGGTAATATTCGAATATTCTAAACATTCTAAGGGACCTGCTGAGGCTCAGGAATTGCAGCCATTTCTTTCTTTATGGCAAGAATGTGTAATTAGTAAATTGAATAGATTTTAACACTCTTTTGGGAAACTGTTGAAGGGGCTATTGCAGTGTTGCAGTATTCGGGTCTCGTGTGTGTGTGTGTGTGTGTGTGTGTGTGTGTGTGTGTGTGTGTGTTAATTACATACTCAACAGCAGCTGCTGCTGAGGCAAGTCGAGCCAGTGCTTTTCTTCCTTCTCCCCCCAGGAGACATAGACTAGCTGTCACAAAGATGCGGCAGGAGTTTGTGAGTGTCCATTTGGCGTTTTCCCAGGCCAGGCCCGGGGTCGCTGCACAGCCAGCAGCCACCTCACCCTTGCCTCCTTCCTGCTCAGGCAGAGCTCAGCTCCAGGGAGCTCACTGTGAGCGTTCCCACTGGGGAGTCCCTGGGACTTTCTGGGCCGGGTCCCATCCCTGACCCTCTGCTGCAAGGGACTGCGATGGCTGCAGTCTGGGGAGGGGCCTGGGGCAGGGAGGGGCATGGGCCCGGCATCCCTCAAGCGCGTCACCACCACGGCCGCCGGCCAGCTCAGCCCGTGCCTGGCAGAGGATGGTAGGGGCAAAGGCCAGGTGCCCCTGTGTGGAGCCTTTTAGGACCCACCTCGTTTGTAAACGGTGAGCCAAACAAGACCCTGGAAAGCAAGATCTGCCTGATCCTCAGGGGAAGCCCAGGCACCCACCCAGCAACGGCTCCCCGCAGGCCGTGCCCCGGGCTGAGTATGGCCCCGTCATCGCTTGTCCACGTGGGATGTGAGAACCCTCCCAGCCTGAGCTGGCAAAGCTGAGACGGGGCCTTTCCCATGGGCTCTGCTGTGCACGGGCTGCTTACTTTGCTTCAGCAAGACTGAGCCAGACATCCCTTGCCTGGAGCAGGCGCAGCACCTGAGACCCAAACGTGGGTCAAGAGGTTTCCTCTATTGCTCTGTTCGGCCCCCGCCCCGCCCGAGCCCTGTTTCTTAAGCAGTTTGAATAGGACTAAACCAAAGCAACTCGAGACACGGTGGCAGCTCTCAAGCTCTGCTGTGCGTCTGAACCTGGAGGGCCTTGCTGAACACAGGTCTTTGACCCCACCCCAGAATTCGTGATCCAGATGGAGCCTGAGACTGGCATTTCTCACAACCCCTGAGATGCCGCTGGTGTGGGGACCACACTTTGAGAACTTTGGACTTGATTGCTGATGACACTCAAAGCTTCAACTACAATTACAAGAACAAACTGAAGCTGTGTGCAGGATGCAGAGTGCCTCTGGCCCACGGTGACTCCGACCCCACAAGAGGGCTGCCGGCCCCTCCCGCACCAGCCACCGTGCCCCAGTTCAAAGGCCAGGGCCAGAGATGCCGGCCCCTTGTGGGTTCCGTCACCAACCAGCCCTGATGGAACACGGCAATGCTGAGTTTGCTGCTGCCAGAACAAGTCATATGAAAACAGTGGGGTCCACTCTCCAGAACCTGCAGGGCTCAGACGGCCAGGAGGGTGCCTCTGGAGCCTCGCCATCCTCCCCTGGAGGCACCGTCCCCCGCCCAAGCCTGTGCTGTGGGCTGCGTTAGGACCCTCCACATGCCCTCACCCTCCCCAGAAACCCTGCAGGACGGGCCTGGACCCCAGTCACATCCATCCTGCCACCTCAATGCCTGGGACCCCCTCAGTAGGCACCTGGACCCTGCCCCCCGGTAGCAGGTGCACGGCAGCATCCTCTACCTTTTCTGTCTTCAGTGAATGTTTAAAAAGCTGCTGGAACCACATCCGCAGGTGCACCCAGCAGGCCAAGTTCTGAGTCAGCGTCACCCCCACTCTCACTGAGAATGCCCAGGCCCCTGAGGCCAAGAGCAGACAGGGCCTGACAGAGTTGACAGCAGATTTAGGCAAAGTCTGACGCCTGGGAAGGCTCCTTCTCCTCAATAAAGTCCAGAGAGCTGTGCCTCTTGCCCAGGGCCATGGTGAGGCTGGATGAGCCACGGTGGACGGGACCCACTCTTGCCCTCGCTGCAGTGTCCACGAAGGGTGTTGGCCAAGGAGGAGTGGCTTCGTCAGCCTGTCACACGCGTCCAGAGTAGCCGGTGGCTCATGCTGTAATTCCAGCACTTTGGGAGGCTGAGGCGGGCGGATCATTTGGGCTCAGGAGTTCAAAAGCAGCCTGAGAAATGTGGTGAGACTCGCCTCTGCAAAAACAAATACGATCTGGGCGTGGTGGTGCCTATGGCCCCAGCTACTCGGGAGGCTGAGCTTGGAGGATCACCTGAGCCCCAGAGGTCGAGGCTGCAGGAAGCCATGATCACACCACTACACTCTAGCCTGGTGACAAAGTGAGACCCTGTCAAAAAAAAAAAAAAATCTTGTCCAGGAAACGTGGATTCTCATCTGTGTCATTCCTGTGCCTCTCGGGTCACCAGAACACGCTGTACCTGCCCATCCACGACTGCGCCGCTGACAGGGCGCCTGGGAGCGAGGTGAGCAGCCGCGTGGAAGGGCCGTGGGAGGAACATGCTGGGTGGGTGCCAGGCTCCCAAGCCCTTCCTTGAGGCTCCGAAGACCCAGCCCAGGCCTCCACGTCTGCCGCCACAGCAGATTTCCAGAGAGAGGAGGGGACCACACTCTGTGCTGGGTGCTGCCCTCATATGACACGTGGTCCTCGCTCCGTTGTCCTCGCCCCAGTCCTTAAAGGAAGGCGATGGCAGCCTTTCAGAGAGGAAACAGACACCCAAAGGGGTTGACTCGGCAAGCTACCCAAGGAGTAGGAGAGGTCAGCAAAGGCCGACCAACGAAAGGTCAGCTAAAGGTCAGCTAAAGCTGGTCAACAGGCTCCCCAGGGGTGCTGCCTCCAGACAAGGAACGGAGAAACCTCCACAGACCTCAAGCCGACTTCGTAGCAGGTACCGAGCTAACGAAGACGTGGATGTGAAGTTCCTACCCTGGTAACACACAGACCACGAGGCACACCTCGGCTTTGAGGGCACCACACTGGCAATGGAGCAGTTCTCCTGGCCTGGCCGTGGGCAGCCCATGCCCCTGGGGTCGCACCACACCCAGAAGGCTCCCGGGGCTGTGCAGGGTCAGGACCGTTTCCCACAGATGGCCCACGCGTTCTCACATCAGTTCTCCCCACCATGGGTGCTGCCCACTCAGAGAAGCAGAGGAGGCCGAGTCTTCTGTCAGGATTCCCTGCAGATCCCCGGCCGGAGACCCCGCGGTCGTCCGAAGCACCAGAGTGAGACACAGTTGCCAAACGGGGTCCAAGTGGCACCTCATCCACATCCCTTGCCAGAGGGGTGGCAGCAACAGGAATCTTCCCAGGGAAAGGTTGGAGCTATGGGAAGAATTAGGATCCCCAAGGAGGACAGGTGGCAGAGGCAGAAGAGCGGGGCTCAGATGGGTGGTGGCGAAGGGCATGAGAGCCACAGGACAGAGGCACCTGCCATCCTGTCATGGCCTGGACACCCCGCTGGAATTCTGGGAGCTGAGATGCCCAGTCCTGTCTTTGGCTGGAACCTCCCAGGTGGCCCTGGAGCTCCTGGGTCTCACTGTGGCTTCTTGGACCGGGTGCTCCACTTTCCCAAAGCCCTGGGCAGAGGTGCTGTGACCCAGCCTCACGTCCTCTCTGAACAAGCAGCACCATCCTGGCCACGATATTCTGGACATGGCTTGGCATGGCGGAGGTGTGTTTTAGAAAGAGCCAGCCCTGTCATCAGTGCTCACATCACAGCAAGCCGGCAACGGGCCCGTCCCTGGACACATCCCTCGTGGCTGCTGCATTTTCCATGAAGCCGTAGACAACTGGAGTTCACAAGAGAGTGTGTGAGAGTGTGGCTGTGGAGTGAGGGTACAAGTGTGTGTGAGAGTGGAAGGGTGAGGGTATGCGTGTGTTAGTGTATGTGGGGGTGAGGGTGTGTGTGTGAGTGGAACAGTGAGGGTGTGCGTGTGTTAATGTATGTAGGAGTGAATGTGTGAGGGTACAAGTGAGTGTGACAGTGCAAGGGTGAGGGTGTGTGTTAGTGTGAGTGTAGGAGTGTGAGAGTATGAGTGTGTGTGGAAGGGTGTGTGCTTTAGTGTGATTATGTGTGTGTGTGAGAGTGAAAGGGTGAGGGTGTGTTAGTGTGTCTGTGGGAGCGACAGTGTGAGAGTGGAAGGGTGAGGGCGGTGTGTGTATCAGTGTGAGTGTATGTGGGAGTGAGGGTGTGAGAGTGGAAGGGTGAGGGGGTTGTGTGTGAGTGTAGGTGTGAGGGTGTGAGAGTGGAAGAGTGGGAGTGTGTGAGTGTAGGTGTGAGAGTGTGAGTGTGTGTGGGTGGATCAGTGAGGGTGTGTGTGTTAGTGTGCGTGCATGTAGGAGAATGTGATTGTGAGGGTGAGTGTAGACCTGTGAGAGTGGAAGAGTGGGTGTGAGTGTGTGTGTAGGTGTGAGTGTGTGAGTGGAACAGTGACGGTGTGCGTGTGTTAGTGTGTATGTAGGAGAGTGTGATTGTGAGACAGTGAGGGTGAGTGTAGACCTGTGAGAGTGGAAGAGTGGGGGTGTGTGAGTGTGTAGGTGTGAGAGTGCATGAGAGTGTGTGTGAGAGTGGAAGGGTGGGGGTGTGTGTGTGTATGTAGGTGTGAGAGTGTGTGAGAGTGTGAGTGGAACAGTGGGGGGTGTGTGTGTTAGTGTGTGTGTATGTAGGAGAGTGTGATTGTGAGACAGGGTGAGTGTAGACCTGTGAGAATGGAAGAGTGGGGGTGTGTGTGAGTGTGTGTCGGTGTGAGAGTGTGAGTGTGCCTGCGTGCACACGTGTGTGAGTGAGGAGCCCAGAATCCCGGCTGCTTGGGCCTCCTCAGCCTCCTCCGGCTCCCGAGGGGAAGAGGCTCCGCCCTGTGCCCTTTCTCACCTTCTCATCCCAATCTTTCAGGACAGAGTGGGGACAGCTCCCAAACCCAAGGCCTCAGGGACAGGGAAAAGGTGGCCCCAGCTGCCGGTTGGAGCAGCCTGTCTGTCCCTGGCACCTGGGAGCAGCTTCCAAGGGCCCCGAGTGGAGGAGGGAGCAGCCTCCCCCAGCCCCTTCTTTAACACGTGCAGCACCCTTACAATAGCCCTTCGAATATTAACTCCCCACATAGCATCTCATCTTCATGAATCTGGTACCAAAATACTGGATCAGTTACCGCAGCCTAATCCAGAGCAGGAAGACAGTCGTTTTTCTCTGTGAGCGGCGGACGCAGACAGCTGAGAAGAAACTTTAAAGGCTTCTGCTGCCTCATCTGCCGGCCTTCCCGCCCCATGGGAAAGTCACATTCCGAGGGCCCTCCCATGTCCCCTGCAATATGGGAGTCAATCTCCAAGTATCTGGAGGTGGGTGTCTCCCAGGCAGCCCCAGTCGCGGACCTCAGGGCCCGCCCACCCGGGCTCAGCCCCCAGCGCTGTGTGGGCTCCCATGTCCCTGTCCCTGCTGAATTAGAACAGTCCCCACCCAGAAGGCTGCTGGGGAGGGGAGGGGCACAGTGACCCAATTAACAAGTGTGTGTCTGAAAGGGCCTGCTGCACAGTCGGCAGGAGGTGTCGGTCCTGTGTTCCCACCACCACGGCACTGAGGAAAGGCACCTCCTTCCTGCCCGTTCAGCTCCCAGATGCTCAGAAGCAGAAAGACCCCGAGACGGCCGGCAGGTCCTTTCCAGGAGGACACCAGGTCCTCATGCACCCTCTGCCTGGCCACCCTCACCACACACATCACACTTCAAACCCTCCCCCTCTGCACTCTGCGCCAAGGAAACCTCTTGGAAGTCCTGAGCCTCTTAGACGCACCTTGGAAACAGTCCCCACGGAGGGCACTCGGAGTGCAGTGAGAGGAGGCGAGAGTGAAGCACCCTGCCCCCGGGCCTGGTGCCTTGAAACACCCATGGAGCATCCACAGGAAGGTTCCGTGATCCCCATGGGCCAGGTGAGCCTCACACCCCCCCCAGGCAGCCTCACCTACGGTTGCCAGAAATTTAGCAAAACAGCCAAACATGAACGGAAAACATTCAGCAGGATGGCCAGTTGTTAAAATTTGAATTTCAGATCAAGAAGAGTTCATGTTCGCTATACGTAGTCCCATGCAGTATTTGGGACACGCTTATCCCACCTGAAATTCAGATGCAACTGGACATCCATATTTCACCCGGCCGTCCTCCTCCTACCACAGGCCGTCCTACCTGTGGGTAGTTTCTGGGAAGGACAGGCCCTTTGACCCTCTTGTACCACCCACATCCTCCATCCATCGGTCCCGGACAGGAAGGAAGTGGTGACCTGCTCCCACCTCAGCCTCTTTTCTCTTCTATCAAAGTTCTCATTCTCCCCAGCACTTCGTTTACTTCCCATCATCCCCCTCTGCTAGCTGTGGGAAAGCCCTCACTTCGTACTGTAATTCCATTTCACACCACGGCAGCGAACGACCAAGGCCCGGGGCTGGCTTTGTGGCTGGCTGCATTTAATAAGGACCTGAAAAGTTTCCCAAGGGCTCTCCAGGAAAAACAGAAGGGGAGAGAGGTGGATGGACAGGAGCAGGCGATGCAGGCGATGGAGGGCCCTGCTCGGGGAGAAGGGCAGCCCGGCCCGGGTTTGCCAGGGAGGAGCGTCTGGGCTGTGCTGGAGCCTGGGTCTTGAACACGTCCGCAGGACCCGGCAAGGCCTCTCAGACGGCCTGGCCTCGCACCGAGGGCTCGGCTGGATGCAGGCCCCACGGGCCCCGGGGCCTGTCCTCTGTGAGGCCCCGGGGAGCAGACTCAGGTCTCAGAGTGCAGAGGAATCACGTTTGTCATCCGCCAACTTTCCTTGGCTCAAAGGCCATTAGAGCATTCTCGCTTTTTCCTTAATGCAAGGGGGCAATGTGTGACCTCAGCTCTGGGGAAAAATGAAAACAAACGTGGAGGGTGGCGTCGTTTTTAAAAACGAGCTTCCTGCGTGTTGTGGCCGTGGAGTGCTCGCCATGCCTCGGAGTCTCAGGCTGCACTCCAGGACCACGCGGGGCCTGGCAGAGCTGGCGAGAGCAGGCCTGGGTGGACTGGCAGGGAGAGGAAGTGGTGGCGTCCAAACAGAGCCCAGGGCTGGCCTCGGCTCCAGCCTCCCCTGCCACACGGTGCCTGTCGGTGCCCGGTGGGTGCTGAGTGCCACACGGTGCATTCTGCCCACCCCTGATGCAACTGTCAGTCATGCAGCTGAGAGGCGAGCACCTCACAGAAAGGAAGTGGAGACTCACAGAAGAGAAACACCAGCCCCAGTGCTGAGCAGGTTGTGGGTTTCAGGGTCTGGATGGAAGCAGGGTCCACCTGACCCCATGTCCACACCCCGAGCCCACATCCCACATCCCAGATTCCAGACCCACCAGAAGTCCACACTGGATCAGCTCTGTGGGAGGCTGCGTGTGCTGATGAAATGTGCCCTGAGAGCGGCAGCGCAGAGCCCGCTCCTGTGCACAGAAGAATGCGTTCCCCACAGAATCTGTGTAGATGACCCGGTTTCCCTCACACGGACATGCCACTGTGAACTTCATAAATAAGAACAGCAAGCCAGGCTGGGTGCCGTGGCTCACGCCTGTCATCCCAGCACTTTGTGAGGCCGAGGCGGGCGGCTCACCTGAGGCCAGGAGTCCGAGACCAGCCTGGCCAACATGGTAAAACCTCATTGCTACTAAAAACACAAAAAATTAGCTGAGTGTAGTGGCGCTGCCTGTCGTCCCAGCTACTGGGGAGGCTGAGGAAAGAGAATCATTTGAACCTAGGAGACGGAGGTTTCAGTGAGCGAAGATTGCACTGCTTGCTGCTCTCCAGCCTTGGCGACAGAGCAACACTCCGTCTCGGGGGAAACAAAACAAAACAAAACAAAAAACCCAGCAAGACAGAGGGTGCACAACAGACCCTCCTGAGAATGGCCTGAATCACTCTTGTGGATATCCAGGCACATCCCCTCAGTCCAGCCAAAGCACAGAGCCCTTCCTGCACTCCATCTCCCGCCCATATCTGCCCCCTGGATTCCCACTGGGGCACCGCACGTCTGCTCTCTGGGGGCGCCCTCTCCACTCCACGTCGGGGGCACCTTTCCTCCTGGAGTCCCTGTGAGTCTCAACCACAGCCTCGGCCCCCTTGGTACCTCCCCGCCCGCTCTACCAGGCCAACCCGTCCATCATGCCCACCTGCAGGCATGTTCTGGATGGGCTGTCTTGTGCTTTGTTGTTTTCGCTTGTTTGTTTTTTGTTTTGATTGTTTTGTTGTTGTTGTTGTTGTTGTTTGCTGTTTGTTTGTTTGCTGTTTGTTTGGTGTTTTTTTTCCCCAGAGTCTTGCTCTGTCACCAGGCTGGAGTGCAGTGGTGCAACCTCGGCTCACTGCAACCTCCGCCTCCCAGGTTCAAGTGATTCTCCTGCCTCAGCCTCCCAAGTAGCTGGGACTACAGGCGCCCGCCCCCACCCACCACACCTGGCAAATTTTTGTATTTTTAGTAGAGACGGGGTTTCACCATGTTGGCTAGCAGCTTTGTTTTGTTCTAATTCAAGCCAACACTTAGAATTTTAACGATTTTGCACAGAAGCCTGGATTTCTGCCTGCCTTCTCCACAGGACAGCCTCTGACAGGTAGGACGGATAGCATGCTCTCTGGGCTTCTCTGTGATCCACACACACCCTTCCCTGCCTCTCCCTGCCTGCTGGGCCTGCTCTGACCTGGGCCCCTGGGACCTTCCTACGAGTCAGGAGCTGGCACTGACGTCCAGGGGCTCTGAAGCAGCTCACACAGAGCTCACCTTTCCAGCACGGCTCACTTGGCCCAGCTGCGGGCCGGCTAAGCTGGTTTGCTCCGAAGTTCCTCTCACGCTGCCCTGGGGCTTTGTACGTGCCCTGCTGCCGGAAAGGGAAGCCAAGAAACACTTCATTTAGAGCTTGAAATAGGAGTTGCCAGAGGCATTGGCCCAGGTTCCCCAGCAGGAAACAGGACCTTGAGGTGTCAAACCCCCAACCCTGTGCCCCAGGGCTATGGGGTCCATGAGCTCTGCAAGGGTTCCCCAAAAACACATAAGAACTGGAACAAAGATTCTTTGCTCCAAAATATGAAAGCAAAAAATCCAATTGATATTTGAATGCTTACAAACAAAATTTCCCATCTATGAGGACAGTGCATATGGGCACAGTGCAACTCAACCCTCACATACTTCCTGTCAGTTCCACTTCGGGTGGGCTGCTGAGGCAGTTTCACACATTTGGGGGGATTTGCATGGAGCCTCCAGAGGTCAAGGAATTGAAGCCTGAGAGACAGAGAGAGAAAAAGGAGAAAGGGAGAGAGACAGAGAAGCAGTGAGTGATGCCAGAGGAGCTCTGCGACTTCCTCCTCCTAATATCCCACTTTTTCCAAGCTGAGTGTCAAGCACTTTGCATGCACTGGGGCCTGGGAAAGCCACAGTTCAGTGGTCCTCCTGTGGTTTTTAGGGCCACAAAGAACCTTTCACTTTGCCCTAAAACCAAATTGGTAACCTCCTATTCCTGAAGACAGCTTCCTTTTTTTTTTTTTTTTTCCATTTCAGCAGAAAGAAGTGAGATAGCAGAGAAGCACTGAGGACCCCAGGAAGCCCCCTAGGGTTCGGACCTCTCCCTAGAGAGGCATCATGACTGCGGGTTTGGGCATGGGGGTGGGAAATGGAGGCCTCCACTCATCCTTAGCACACGGGGACCTGTGCGGCTGGCGGTGTCCACTGTGCTAAGCTTCTTAGAAAAATGGCTATTAAATATATAAAGTGTTATATACATACGAATCCCTTGTAGCCAGTGGTAAAGATGAGACACACACATCACGTGCATTCAGACAAAAGGGGCAGCTCCTGACTGCTCTGACCACAAAACACTGGGGCCAGGGACCTGCACGTCAGAGGCATAGAGATGAGGCACCTGAGGCTCTGGCTAGATGCTTGGGCGTGCCTGGCAGGTCAGGAATAATTACACCCATGAGTAGCCTAAGAAATGCTGGACAATTTTCTAGGAAAAATGATGGCAGACACAACACTCATAATATCTGGCACATGGCGGGTACTCAGATATTTGTTGCAAATTTGAATGAAGAGCAGAGCATTTGCATTTTTGTGTAATTTTTATCACCGTATAATCAAAATCCAAAATTCATAGCAACATCCACCAGGCAAAGAGCTCGATGGGCTTCCCCAAGCCCCCTCTCCACGCCTGCTCCCGTTAGCCCCCAGCGTTCGAGTGGCTTGTGGCCAGCACCCTCTCCCTCCCTGGCGATGACCAGAAGACAGAAAAGGATGCAGGGAGGGGCTTCTCAGCTCCTGTCCATCCACAAATAGGCCAAAGGACCCCTCCTCACCCCTGACCCCCCACGCCTTCAAGGTGGTGCTGGGGGACCTGCGCTGGGGGAACTCCGCTCTGAGCCGCAGTGGAGTTACGCTCACTCGCTTCTGCAGCTGCCCGGGGGATGCCCCTCTCGGGAGCCGTGGGTCAGGGTGCCCTTCCCTTCACTTTCCTCTTTTGTCACCGACCTTCACAGGTCACGCTCCTTTAACACAACCAATAGTCTTATGAAACAAAGCTTCTGAGAAATCACAGTACAGTTCCACAGATCTGGCCTGAAGACCTGGAAAGAACCTGAAGAATTGTGCTTTGAAGGTCCAAGAAGGGAAAGGAGAAGAACGCCACCCAGGAGGGCGGGGGAACGGGTGCGCCTGGATAAAAACCACGCACGCAGGGGAACGGGTGC